>NW_027270996.1:700000-707500 GCF_040938485.1 Diadema antillarum
GCGCGCGCGTGTCTTACTTGCCTTTCTGCGTGGTACGTATCCGTACTGTCTCTTCTTTATTTCTCCCCGAATGTTGTGCAAATTTTGACTCAAGAAGTCCTTCGACTATCAACTTCAAACTTATGTCATCTATGCAGCAGTCATAAAAACGACAGATCTAGTTTTGTTTTGTGTGTGTCTATATTCATATAAACTGATAGGTCAGAAATAACCAAACTCTATACCTAAAGAAATAGAAAAACAGAGAGACAGAGAGAAAATGCAAGGACAGAAATAGTAAACACACACACACACAAACACACACACACACACACACATCTTTTGGTTTCATTTGGTCGCATTCAAATGAGTCGGCGAATATTTTTGTCTTGTTGAACGAGAACAACTGAAAGCGAAATTGTTTTGATCAGTCGTCCTCGGAAAAAGGCAGTCGTACAACCAAGGAGCTTCATTTATAAAGACGTCTTATTTAATGAGAGAGAAAGAGAAAAAAAGGACGATGTAATATTCAGCTTCGGAAGAACAAGGTTAAACATTCATGTATAGAATTATGTGGATGCGAGCGAGGATACGTTCGTGTGCGTGTACATGTGTGTTGTTAAGTCTCTTAGGACCAGTATGCTAAGATCCTGTTGACATTGTATATGAACATTCATGCCAACGGGATTGAAAAGGTTACTCGAGGAAGTGAGGGGGTGACGTCAATGAAAATATCGTACAGGATTGGTCGAAAAAAAACTTTTGACTGATATTAATTGGTTGCTTTACCATTTGCCAGTTCGTTCTCCTATAGTCATTAAACATACATCCTGTAATTGCTTGGTTGCTTCGCCAAGCCTTGGGGATTAAAAAGGGAAGAGGATTAATCAAAGGTTGTTTGACAAAGATTGGAAAGTCGAATTTTCTTGGAAGAGGAAGGAGAGTAAATCGCGAAGGTCGTGAACTTGACTGTTTAGGATGCTGAGGTAGGGTATTTTTGACACCAATGCGTGCGTGTTTACAATACACCCACGTGAAACGTGTGAAAGAGTAAATTACACACAAACACACACTCACTCACACATTCACGCACACGTGCGAGCGCGCGCGCACACACACACACACACACACACACACACTCAGAGAGAGAGAGAGAGAGGGGGGGGGGGAATTAAGATTACAAGGAAGGCTTTCATGGTCTATTAAGGCGCCACAGGCGAAGTGCACCCACTAAATGTGACGAGAAGGGTGTGAAACAAGGTATTGATCACAGGGACCGAGACGGAGTAGGACTTGATGAGAACCGACAGAGGGAGACATGATTAATGAAGTAGGGCGTGATCACGTGATATAGACGGAATGAAGGGTGATACGATTTGAAGGAGATCCCCCCTCCCAGTTCCCTCCCCCTGAAAGTAAATACAATATCAAGCACTGTAATGAAAAACATGGGCGACATTAAAGGTGCCGGCAAGGATCCACAGAGAGAGAGAGAAAAAAAAAAGAAAAAGCAACAACAACAAACTACAACATGACCTTTCGTGCCATTAATTTCATCGAGGGAATTTGCGATTACGAAGATGAAGACGAGCGATAGTGCGGTATCGGCGCGATGAATTATCGAAGTGATTGGCAATTCGTCTTTCATTACACACGCCCCCGCTTTAATAAGAAATACAGTGCGCTATGAGTGTGTCATTAAATTCCTTTCATCTCCGGCAACTCCCAGTGGCTGTGCACGAGTAATAGAGTGATAGCTCCGCCACTGTCAACTTTGGAATATTGTCGCCGTACAACATAGTCAGGATAGCATTTGACGCGACTGTTCCCCCTTCCCTCTTACAAGTCTTTTTTTTTTCCATGAAAGTGTTGTACGTCTGTGTGTTCCGGTGCCCTCGCGCTATTGTATGTTCCTGTGTATTAATTGTGAGTGTGCGTGTGTGTGTATGTGTGTGTGTGTGTGTGTGTGTGTGTGTGTGTGTGTGTGTGTGTGTGTGTGTGTACGAGCAGGAGATACAGCGAGGGAGAGGGGGAGTGTTTGCGTGTGTTTTAATAAGTGGTGATGTCTTTGTTAGTCTGTGTTTATTTTGATATTTGCAAGAGAAATGTAAGTCGAGCAAATTAAGTTAACGCAAGGAAATTACACATCCTTTCGCCAAAGTGTCATGATCTGATCAAAGTGTGACAGCTTATCCTTGAAGCCATCACCCAAATCATAGGAAATAGCAAATGTACCACTAGTCTCGTGTTTATTTGTCACCAAGATTTTCCCCACAATGTCAAAGACAAATTCCCCATGAAAGAAAAAAAATGAAACCAACCACCCCTCCCCAAATATAAACGAACCATGAGATAACGGTTATTAGTAGCTCGAGTGACGGAAGGGGGAAAATAGATGCGGTGATATAAAGTGATCACAAAATGATCACAAAATTCAGTTAATGGCAAGACCGCGGGTCATCAATCCAGAGGTCCTGATGGATTTGAGTCCTCAGGGAGAACAGGTTGTACCCTTGGCCAGGGTGCTTTATCCGCATTACCTCCCGAGTCCTCCCTCCGGTATGGACTCAATGGACTTCGGACCCCCAGTTGCTTTTATTTAATACTTTCATGCATTCGTTGTTCTTCAGCGGCCACTTTAAAAACAATCACAATTTATCTAAATGCCTGATCCCGTGCTGCTGCATGTTTGACTGTGTCTTTCTAAAAAGTGCAAATTTCTTCAAATCCGACTTCATTCCCGTTTTATGTGTTTGTGTGTGGGTGTGTGTGTGTGTGTGTGCGTATGTGTGTGTGGTATTTTGTGTGTTTTCTTGTTTTGAAATAAAAGGAGGTTTGGACAAAAATGTTAAGGTGTGATTTTCTTCAATTTGTCTCCCTCTACAAATTAAATTTGTTAAGATCGCAACTATTGATCTGTAAATTAACAAACATGTAATTTGTTCAGATTGCAACTGCTAATCTGTAAATTAACAAACAAGTCGGGATGTTTGTTAATTTAAAGATCAGCAGTTGCGATCTTAATAAGTTTAATCTGTAAAGGGAGACAAATTGAAGAAAATCACACCTGAACCTTCACCCCTCTGAATAATATCTTTCTTTCCAAATAAATGTTATTGGAAAATTGAATTCTTGAAAAAAAGGCGGAATTCAAACAGAAAAAAAAATCAGTTTTTCATGGTTTTGACGTATTAAAAAGCTTTTGAAAATAAGTTGCGTATCTATTCATATTTTAGCTGGGACATTTTCAGACGGCACCATTCAGCAATCAGATCTACTCATCGCGAGGAAATCCTTCTTCTTCTTCCCTTGCTATGCAATGCAATCCTTGCTGATTTTCTTATCACATTTAAATTGGTTTTGCTCATAGCAACTTCTTTAAGGCAGTTGTTTTAGTCGTTAAGACCAGATATTTCTCGTGGCTGGCGAACCAAAGCTTTTGGTAATTCATGAGTGCCGAAGGGGAAAAACCCGAGATGAAATGGTTTGCCCCCTCCCCCGTTAAAATATAAAAAATGGAAAAAATGGAACGATTCCAAAGAAGAATACGCAAATGCATAAATCCACTCCGTTTAATGACTCCATCAAACAAACAAAACAAAACAAGACAAGACAAAACAAATTCCCTCGCAGCTTTCCTAGGAAAACTTCTCCATATCCTCCTGGACAGAAAGGAAGAAGATTTATCATCGCTGTTAATGTGACATCGATAAGAAGTATAGCCGAACAACGCGTAATCCCTTTCTTTGCCTCAGATAATAAATGGCGGGAAATTAAGCGTTTTAGTCGGCTGCTCGGCCAACGAGGGTCCCTCGCTAGTAGGTATTTATCGCTGCCCCCCCCCCCCCCCCCCTCCGGAAAGAGATCAGAACAAAAACAAAACAACAGCAAAACTCCAAACAATAGAAGAACAAGAGAAAAACTGCACAACTGACGTAATTGAGTGGTTTATAAAACCTATGACTCGTGTGGCCCAGAAAAAAAAAAAGATTGATGAGAGGGACTTGCACTTATACTTATGAGCGTTATGCTGTGTCATATGTCATATCATAATGCACACTAAGCGATAGATATGACGCGGATGAGGCGTGCGTATCATTGAGCAGACATCGTCATCGAACTCGTAGGTAGCTATACAACCCCCTCCCGATACAGTCCATTACCCGTCAAAAGATGATAGAAGTAGACAAGACAACGACGGTGGTATAATCATGACAATGTCTATATTGATGAAAAGTTAAAATGATAATAATTAAAAGCAAATATAGCGGCAAAGATGACACTGGCAATGAAAATGTTAACTGGGTCCATCATCTTGATGACAATAATGAAATAAAAACATCATTATTAGTCGCGCCAGTAAAAGTCAAATAAACTTAACATCATGACCAACGTTGCAACTACTGTTTCTTCTGGAATGGGCATCTTAATATTACGGTTATGGATACTCTTATCATTTTTCAATGATTATGTGATAAGCAACATCAATGCGATGAAAATTAGACGATGATTGTAATCACTTATAACCTTATATTGTTCCTATCCATATACTCAACAATGACTTTAAAATACAATTTGGCGTGTTCATAAACCGTTACTAATGTAATTAGAGTCATTCATCGCCTCTCTGAAAAGAGCTGTTGCTTTGCCTATTTTTAAACATTTCCTGTTGAGGTTTTGAAAACTTTAGAAGAATGTGACAATGATACGTTCTTGACACGAAATCATTTTGCGCTTCCATGTTTTTTGTTTTTCATCCAATACCCTGAAAAGGGGAAGCGTGGGAAAAGTAGTAGAGGTCACTTCGAACAGAGTTCCATAGTCTAAAATAAGATAAGTATACTACACAATATTTTTCATGTTGTTGCTGCTGCTGCTTTCATGGTCGACCTGTAAGTTGAGGACTTCGACGATGATTTTTGAAAGATGTTATTCCGTGACAGGACAGAAAGAATTTCAATTGACCTCCTTCAGAACGGATGCATTCTCAGAATTGCTTCGCATTGGCCATTCTCATGAAATCTTCTCCACTTTACAAGGTTTGGGTGACAGTATCTGGTTGCATTCAGCATCATTCCAGAAGACAACGTGAGTAAAGATGACTATGGTAGCATCTATGAAGAGTCACTCACTGGGAAATGACGTCATCAGATGCTGTTCCGGTGATATGTTGTTATAGTCCAAAGAAGTATCCCAATAGTAGTGAACTGACAGAAAAATTGAACAGTTCGAAGCAATTCAGCACAACACCGGCTGAAAGGACGTAGACTGGACAAGACATAACCATTGGTGAAAGCTTGCGGAGACCGTTGTCATGGCGATGAGAATAAATTCTTGTTCCGGAGCAGGATACGTCTGGATCCTGAAGAGTCGACCTTGCTGCGTGATCACAGAGATTTTGGTTGCGACGATCCGTTTCAATATGATTAAATGTTCACATTTGTTCGCGTCCAAACAAAAATTCAAATTAACGCTACTCAATGATTATATTAAAGTTGCCTGACTAGAATGCATTGGCCTGCTACCTGCATTGTCCTCTCGTAATAATCCCCGAGTGTGAGCTTGCTTTGCTTCTGGTCTCAGCGTTTTGCTTCCATCGCTGGTCTCTCTAAGCTCATACTTTCTTTCTTTCACTTCTTTTCCCCTCTGTACCTTGGTACTTTAGCTTCTAGACATGTCCATCATAGTACTAATTTTTCGTCCCGTCTGGATTTCGGAACGTATTCATATTGTTATTTCTTCACTGCAGCCACTTCACACTTCCTTCATACACATCTTGTTTAAACCATAAGACCTCTATGTAGATTTCGTATTATGCAGACATATTGTGTAGTTAAAATCCACTGGATATTAATCTTTGTCTCTCACTTGTCTCTTGTAGAGATTGTTTCCTTTTTATTTCATTATGCAGTACCTCAGTGTCAAATTAATCATGAAAATGAATATGCTAGATCTGACAATATGCCACCACAGTGAGTCATTCGAGTGAAGCGCGGCGAGGTGGTTCAGTTGGTAGCGTATCTGCCTCAAGATCAGATGACTCGGGTTCGAAGCTCAGCGAGTTTTGCTGAGCAATGCTGTGAGTTGTTATGTTGTCCCCGCTTTAAGGAGGCGAAACACTAGCATGCCCCTCTGGTTGGAGATAAACTGTATGTCCCGTGTGTGTGGGGGGGGGGGGGGGGGGGGGGGGGGAGAAAGAGCAATGATGATACTGATGATTGATTATGGATTGCGCTTCCTGTTTAGAAGTTGCTCCACTTTAAGGAGCAGTTTGACAAGGAAGGGTAAGGCTGCTGTGATCTGGTTGGATACGTGATGTACCAGGGCCAGCTATTTTGGGCAAGACGGAAAAGAAAAAAAATGTTGACCGAAGCTGGCCACAATGCTAATGACTTAAATCTTCGCCGCGGGCAACTTGGAAGAGGCAGGGTGATTAGGATGAAGGTTAGATTGGACCTCAAACTGTGGTGGCATCACGAGCATTTCTTCTGGTATCTAACCCCCCTTCCTCCCCCCCCCCCCCCTTGAAGCGGGACCGGATGTGAGAAGCAAAGTGTTTCATTACAGCAAGTCACGTTTCAGTTTTATTTACAAGAATACCGTCACTTTCAACCAAAAGACAAGACGGATGGTAAGCCCAAGTGCAGTTACACTGTCATAGTGCTGTTTTACAGTGATCTTCCATTGGAACCAGTTGCATTATTGTGGATATCTTAGGGCGGACCGCTTCGCCGGGTTTAATGGTGTATCCCACTCTTTGCGATTTTTACGTGCGTGGGTTGTGACTCCCTCTCTCCCTCCCTCTCTCTCTCTCTCTCTCTCTCTCTCTCTCTCTCTCATATACATCTTTCCTGTGATTCTCTCCTTCTCTCCCTCTCTCTTTCTATCCATTCTCCTTTCTTTTTTAACTGTTTTGTCCAACGCCACCCATGTTTTAAACATGTCTTCAAGCTGCTCATGATATATGCATACGAAAAATATTGCCATAACGCCCCACACCATTGTCTAGCTATCTCTATATCTGTACATGATGTCTTTCATAAATATGGTATAATTTATGCTTATATCTATCAATCTATAATTCTATCCAGCTATCCATCCATCCATCCATCCATCGCATTTATCTATCTCTCTCTCTACATATCTATCTATCTTTCTATCTATCTATCTATCTATCTGTCTATTTATCTATCCATCTATATTTCTATCTTTTTGTGTGTGTTTCTAACGATTTTCTTGCCTATATCATGTGTTTTCCATAGCGTTCGTCCGTAGACAAGACTATATTCCACTTGGCACAGAGTGTATAGATGAGTACTTGACATTGATGGGCTATCAATAATACTGCTAGGCTCTCTTGGAGAGAGCAGTGTTGTAACCGTATAGGAGCAACTCTTAATTGATAAAGCCACATTATCATTGACATAATTGATATATATTCATACTTATAAAGGTTCAACACTAACCCGTTCGATCCACCATAACCATCAAGTTTCATATTTTTTTTTTTAGGTCGCCCGA
>NW_027270996.1:710000-992500 GCF_040938485.1 Diadema antillarum
CTGTCCGGGTATTATGTGTGTTTTTTGTTGTGCAGATTTGACAATGAAAGTGCAATTTCAGATTAACATTGCCATCATACAAAAAAAAAACACGACTATCAAACGCTTATGGTTTTCTTATCCAGTGAAATTTCATCTGAAGTATAAAGTCGTTGCTTGGAAACATTATTTAAAGTTTATCCCGCTTGCGATGTCACAGGTGAAATTCTACGTCAGACAGTATCGACTACATTATTTGAAAAAACACTGGAGATCCAAACTTAAGTGTTGTTTTTGGTCTTTCGTTCTTTTCTAGATCTATCGGATGAAATTTCAATTCTTCTGACACATCATGGCGACGAGGGACGGAATGACGGTAAGTGTAAATAAATGCATTACTGTATTACTAGAATAATACGACATTAAACAAGATTAAACTTCAAAAGTTGGCAAAGTTGCAACGAATTGTATCTGGTGAAGGACAGCATGTCAGCTGATGAACTATTGATGGTCGGTTGGTTTAGACCATGGGCCCTTGACTTTTAGGCGTCTGGTTCAAGTCTGTAAGCATGCAGCATCGATGGTGTCATCAGCCAAGACACTTTCCATCATCTTCATTTCCGAGTGCTTTGGAAGAGTCACAGCTGTCTGGCGTGTGGTTGCCGGGAGACACGCACTTTTTTTGTAGTCTCTTAGTGAGGTGGCTGCGTGAACAACAACAAATCCTGCAAGATGCTAGGTGCCATTTTAGTTTGAAGAAAGTATAAATCGCACGAAAAAAAGAAGACCAGCGTAAAATTGCAAAATGTTGATCATTGAAAGGAAAACAAAAGTTGAGATGCAGCGCGGTTTCTCTTCAGGGATATGATTCAGAAAACAATAATCAGTGACGCGGTAGGATTTCTTATATCTATCTATCTCTCTCTCTCTCTCTCTCCCTCTCTCTCTCTCTCTCTCTCTATATATATATATATATATATATATATATATTTATAATGTATATATATACGTGTGTGTGTGTATATATATATTTACATGTGTATGTATATATATATTCATAGAATCTTTTTCAATATATATATATATATATATATATACATGTATATATATATATACATATATATATATATATATATATATATATATATATATATATATTCAAGAAGATTCTATGAAGTGAAATCCACTTCAAATTCTTTGTTTATTTCATATCAATTCATTCTTCCTCTTTTCTGATCTCCCCTACCTTTCCTATTGTGTTCTGCTTTTTGATCTCCATAATATCTTATTCTGATCTCTCCTCATCGGACATAATACACGTGTCACAGCATTGTTCACATCATTGTAAATGAGAGGCATGATGTACATGTAGCTATGACCATGAGAGAGAGGGGAAGAGATAGAGAGAAGGAGAGAGGAGAGATAGAGGGACCCGGAGTTAATAATGCAGAGGGAGGGAAGGAAAGAATTTGAGTTTCATCGGAACGACGCGTGATTGCGATCCACGGTTCGTGATCGAATATTCCCCGTTATGAAGTCGTTTGTATGGGTCGATCACCGTCAAGCTTTACACGAACAAACGAGCGATTGTGTGTGGAAACGGGGCCACGCGGAAAGGTGTTAAAAGGCGGGAAACGCATGTATTATAGACTGAACAATCTCAGCCCGTGTAGTCTGCCGTCTAAACCGGTTGCTCGGAGCGTTGCATTGTACGTTCGAGGTTTTAATCATCTTACCTCGTGATTGATAATCAATCCATGTGACTGTTTAATGCAGGGCAGTAAAAAAAAAAAGTCAAACGTTGATGTATGTTTCACTAGGATGATGTTGGCAACCATTTTTTTCCAGCAATGCCAGTTGCCATGGCAACAGCAATGCTCGTAGCTCATTCAACTGTTGTCTGGCTGCTGCTAAAGCTGCTATATATTTGCCGTAGCACCTTGCAATAATTGCAAACCTGTGTGCACAACTGGCCCTGAATATCTCAGTCTAACGGATTTTAATTTGATCAAATCACGCACAATCGCTTCTGCAGTGGAAGCAAGATGGATGTTAGCTATTTCCTCTCAAAACAAATTAGATACATCTGAAATGCAATCGTCTAGATATTCGTATGACACTTTGAAGCAAATAATCTAATTTACTATACTCAAGGTATCTATCAACTCTCTCTTCATCTTTTTACTCGATTTCTATCTCAGAGCTAGTGCATACATTCCCACTGTCTACGTTGCCATGGTAACCATATGATATTCAAGCCCTAGATGACTGCCATGGTGATAACACTGGATGATTCGACTTGATATGGTGAACCAATCAAGAATATACTGCATCCGAGAAAAACGAAAATGTTAACTCAATGATGCGAAGTCAGGCTTTCAAGGAACACCCAAAAGTAGCTAGTGCATCGAACTTAGAGTTCTGATTCGCTTGCGCGTGAACTCGAGTTTCTGTTATGTTTTAGTTTCACATTAAACTCCTTTAAAATTTTGATTTTTTTTTAAGTACTGTTTACCATTGCAAGCAGTCATTTAAAAATGTTGAAGGTATCTTGATGCATTATATGTGTAGGTCAGTTATATCACAAAACATCCTACCATGCGAAAATTTCGTAATAAAGCCTAAAATATAAAGAGATATCACTATTTTTTCTCAATAAACCATGCATTGCTGTAGATGGTTTATTCTAGACAGTATTTTTATGATAACTATTGTTCACATTTTGTATATGTTGTATATTCAACAATACTTGACATCGATTATGCTGATTATATTATATTGTTAAAATTTTTACTCTGGTTGTTTAATCAATAACTGTCATTTAAGAACTAGTTTGAAGCACTAAAGCTGGGTTTGTGTTTTTATCTGCATATGGCAAAGAATGCTTTAAGCGACAATTTCATGACCAACTTTACACACAGGTCACGTTTCTTTTTATTGTCATATTCTGGTACGAAAAATCTTTTACTGGGTATGAATGTTGATGTAAAATAGCAAAGTGCAGTATATATTGCTTAGCTGAATTGTTCATTCTCAATATGAAGACATTATAGTACCTGAGTAATAAAAGAGTGACTGTAGTGGTTCAGTTGGAAATTAGAAAATAAGAATGATTTTGTACATAAGGGAAATCAATAGAAATGGCGCGAAGACATCAAGATTATTTCCACGTGAAAAGAAAGAGAGGAATTTTCTGGAATACAGCTTTCTTTGCCAGCGACATTGATAGAGATATAGTGATCCAATTTGTTTACGTATACCCATTAATGGCCCGATTATTTAACGATACAGGCCTATTGGCATGGGGCACACAAGATAAGACTACCGCGTTCAGCACAAGGAGGACATACTAGTATACCTAAAAGGCAGTGAGAATGTGTAATAGTTATCTTTGATTCATCGTGGCTGTATACTGTACCATAGACATTCGATGAAACTGCGTTTGCTGTTTCCTTAGTCAATCCGCGATTGGTGCGCCATCTTCCTACCCCCCCCCCCATACAGGAACCCTGAGGGCGTAGTTCAACTAGGTTTCTATAGTTCGAACAATCTAAGCTGCATGCATGGTTATAATACATTCTACCGAGTGTCTGATATGCAGCTATGAAAAAAAATGGATTAATTTCTGATGCCAAATGCTCGATAAGGGAGGGGAGGAAGGGGGAGGGTTGCGGGATGTACAGTGATATAAAAGATGGTATTAATATCCTATTAGCGTGGCACGCTACAATATGATATTACGCCATTGTTAATATCACTGTGAAGATAACTTAGATTCCTGACGAAGGGGGAGGCCTTGGAAATTCTGATTTTTAATAAATGCCAATGTGTACTATGTTAAGGTCAATTGGTGTGTAATCATTCAGGGAAAAATACTTCAAACAGACATTATCTGTTCATGCACAACAGTCAAACCACACTTAATGTTTTCTTGTAAGGCTTTATCTTCTCATCTTAGCTTAATCTTCTTAGCTTCTTATAAAGCTTTATCGATTAGGGTAAAACCAGAATGAAGAATTGGAGCGCTGTAGTGTTCTCACACTCGCTGTGAACCCTAGCTAAACTCGCTACTGACTCCGCTGGGAAGGGGGATTTCTACCCATCGCCGTGGTTCGCCGGAAAGCTTCGTTTATGCTTGGGAGGGCTTCGCGTTTCCCACAGGCCCCACGGTCTGCGGCCGTGCGACTACAACTCGCCCCGCATCTCTGCTTTTTCTCGGAAGTGAACAAGGCGTCCCGTGACGTCATTACCACAATTCCGTCGCCATGGAAATAGATGGATGCATTAAAGTAAAAAAGGACTCGGGAGGACAACACAGGAAAAAAAATCGGAAAGCGACGAGCGGCCCGTGCGAGACAGCGAGTTAAACTAGAGTATTAGAAGCTCTTTGCACGAAGGTGTTGGAGAGGAGCCCCGAGGCTACGGCGGCCTTCTCCCGTCACCTGCTGCAGTGGATCAGCCCATGCGGCAGCGAGGACCTGATGAAAATTCAATATAGCCGAAAATCATGGAAGACGCAATAAAACAAAACTGATGGGGTAGAAATGAGAAAAGCAGACATACATAATCCAGCAGAAAGGGCCTCGTTGGCTTATCTCTGCAGTTGGTGATGGTGTTTTATTGATTAAGAGGAAAGAACACTTAGACCCAAGATGGAGATCTTGACCAGATATGAAACTCGGCGGCTGACCAGTCTTTTGTTCGATTTTCTTTAGACTATAATGCCACCACGGAGACCAAGGAAGGGTAGAAGAAAAGAAATGCAAAGAGGACGTCTGGACATTTTCGTGAGAAGCTTCTGTAGTGTGTGTGTGTGTGTGTGTGTGTGTGTGTGCGTATGTGTGTGTGTGTGTGTATGTGTGTGTGTGTGTGTGTGTGTGTGTGTGTGTGTGTGTGTGTGTGAGTGTTTGTTGCTTAGTTTTAGCCACGACGGTCGTGTTCATTCTTTTATGCTTGAGGCGAGTGCACCGAGAATCTGGCTAGTCCTTTATAAAAAGCTATGATCGGTAGATAACGATCGGTAGATTGGTAGACGGGGATGGGCGTGGCTGGAACGAGAAGTGTAGTACGTTTGGAGTTCGTGTGTCCTGTTCATTTCATGTAGATCTCTATATCTTCATACTTTTAACCTTACGCCAGGCTGCAGCTCTTACTTAAAAACCTTCCCAAACCTTGTCAGTGAATTCCACCGTGATATATTGTGTATTATTTTGAAGTAAAATAGATATCGTACGTACAGCATGTCTAAATAACTATATATATGTCGGCACGCCTGACTGTATCGCTCGGCTCCCCGCTCCGTCTCATGTTAAATTTTCAACGTTTGAATATCTTCATCATTTTTTTTTCTGGTAACTTTCAGTAATCATCACAGAGATATAGCCTCTTGAAAACTTAAATCCACTAATGAAACTGCGCGAGAGACAGATATCCTTATCGCCCGTCTGTGATGGGTTTCCCGCCAAGTCGGAGCGATACCAACTGATTGATGATCCCTTTACGTCCATAATACTCTGTAAGTGCGATCGCCAACGCCGCGAGATGGTTTTCTGCTTCTTTTCCCCTTTTCCTCTTCATCTGCCTTTCTCCCTCTTTCCCCTCCCTCCTATCTTCCTCATCTTCTTTTCCTATGTCGCTTTCTTCTTCTTCTTCTTCTTCTTTTTCTCCTCCTTCGTTCTTTCCTCTCATTAATTTTGTTTATTTCCATTAACTCTTCATCTCCTTCGCTCCCTCTTCTTTCCTTTCTTCACCTTTGTCTTTATGAAGGGCTTGATCACAGAAAAGAGTTAACTTTATTCTTGTTAATTTGAGCTTTTGTAATTAAAGCTGTTAAAAACAAAGACAAAGATAATATTGAATATTTTATACCATAACCTCAGGAACATTCCTTGTTGTGCAACAATAGAGGCATCACTGGAAAGGTTTTATTTTGCTCTATCTGATGATGAACGTAGTTCAAAATTATTAAAATGCGCTTCACCCGCGTCTTGCGGTTAAACTTTTCAAATGTTAATATATTTTCATGTGTTTCTTCTTCTATTTTTTTTTCGTTTCATTTTCCCATCTGTATGTTTTTATTTGTTTTTGTCTTGATTGTCTTCTGTTGCTTCTCCACTTTCTTGTATTTCTTGGTTATGTTTTGCTTATATTTACGTTTTCTGTTGTTCTTGACTCTTGACTCTGTCTTTTGATTCTCTGTCTCTTTTTTGTCTATCATCTTTTCCCGCCTTTTTCTGTCTTCATCTTTATGATTGTGCAAGAATATATAAGTTATTGGGATAACCATTTCACCCCTTGTGAGGTCAAACATCCTTCGACGAAAGGTCGTCAGCTATGTTTCTAATACATCCCGCCCTTTCCCGCCCCTTCCCGCTCGCTCCCTCCACCTTCCCGCGACACCCCCTTTTTTACGCAATGGCATGCTGGAAAACGTTTTGCACTCTCCCTTCCCAGTTTGTCAACCCACTTTGCGGAAAAAAGATCATTGTGGAGCGCACATGCCATTACGATTCTAACTATTCTCACTTTCGACAAGATGGGATTTTTTCATACTCCCTTGAGGATATGGAGAGGGAGGAAAAAAGAAAGAAAAGGAACTCATTCCTTCACCGTCGATAAGACTTTCTTCCCCCTTCCCGAGTCTTTGAGAGAAGGTAAATATAAAAGCTCTTAACGACAAGTGCGCCGAAATGTCACAATGTATTAACAAGAGGCATTATCTTCGCCTGATCAAAAACGATTCCTTCCTATGAACAAAAACAAAACAAAACAAAAGCACATACACACACACACACACATGTGCTCACAATACAATACAAAGAGGTGTGTTCTGAAGAAGAATTTTTCTTCCCTTTTTCAAGGGGATTCAAAAGAATATCCTTTTTTTTCATTGTCTTCAATGTCCGTTCTTGCCCACAAAATGCAGTAAAAGGCGACCGTAATTGCACGATGGGGTGTACTCAGGCAGCGTGCACATGGGGAAAAATCAGGCATGATTGCTCTTGCAGATTTGCTACTATTGTATTGTGACGACAGTGATGATTTTAACTGCTGTTACAATGTTGTAATCACTGCAGATTCTAGTCTGTGAACTGGAATTAGCATTGCAATAAATTGTTACGTCGAATATTACTACTGTATTACTCTAAAATTACATGGTTAGTTTTGTCTGGATTCCAGAGCTGTTATGAATTTTGGCAGTGCAGGAACATCTAAGTACAAGACAATATACATTAATATAACAAATGGGAATGCAGTAGCAGAAAATAGGAAGCAAAAAATTATCTACAAACTAACAAACACCAAAGATTGCCCATCCGGAGTCTGAGTTTATCCGGGGATTAGTCTGGTGTATCATCCAGTCTACGGAAAGAGCTTAATGTCTTATGACATGCCCGCTAGATGTCTCTTTGTTTAAGAGAGAATATATCACTTCTTTGGGCGGCCGAAACCATGTCATCTCTTAACCCCTTCCCCTACACTTTTTGCTTTGCTGAGGGAAATGCGTCCGTGGTGTCTCCTTAGTTCTTTTTTTCATAAACAGATGAATTAACATAATGCAGAATCAGTGAAAGTAAAGGCAATATGAGAATATTTGCCAATATGGCACTAGAGGGTAAGCGAGAGAGAGAGAGAGAGAGAGAGAGAGAGAGAGAGAGACGGGGGGGGGAAGGAAAGATGGAGGAGAGCATAGATAGGACTGTTCAAGGCGCGCATGAGCGTATCCATCTCCAATAATGAGGACTTCTTGGGAAAAAGGGAGATGGAGCTACATCTAATATTGTCACTGGATTCTTAATAACATCACCAGATAGCCAGGCGCGTGCTTTGCCCGCTCTTCCTCGCCTCGACTTCGTCCCGCTTTTGTTTTGTTCTTTTCTCTCTGTTTTTTTTTTTCCATTTCTGGTTCATCGCACTATCTGCTCGACGTCTGTTGCTCGTCCCAATGCACGTTTCCCTGTGCTGCGAGTTCCGACACGCCTCGAGTCTTGATCGCCATTGGTCGCGATCGGGTCGAAGTCATGCTCACTTTTCGATCTTTATGTCGGATGTTGTCATGGCAACTCACGGCACTCGCTGGGCATTGTACAGGGTGTCTATGATTCCTCCACCATCCTGTCGTCTGCACATGACACCGTGTATTGTCAATGTGATATTTGACACAATGACGCCTTTTCTTTCACTCGCAGCTATTTCAGTCGTTTCCGATTATTTTTAGATCTTGCCATCATTCAACAACTGGGCACTAAAGAGGAAATAGATTTCACCATATCCATATCTGCTACTATATTTTCCCTGCAGTTCTTCTTAGCTTCCTGGCTGCCAATTTAACAAGTGATGAAAAGTGGCGTTTCTGTATTCACCTTCCCTTGCTCCATTTGTTTTCTGCTTCTTAAAATCCTCGCCGTCCTCTTTTTTTCTCTCATTTGTCCTCTCTAGACTGTAAATACTATGTTTTGATGAAAAAAAAAATATGTGTTTGTGTTTGTGTTTGTGTGTTATTGAATACGCTTGCTTTAGCAAGGATAATGTAATTAGTCTTGAATTAGGAGTAGCCCAAACCTCTTTTCCAGCAATCGAATATTGGCACATATTCGGCAGTCGTCATTTCAAATAAAATTGACTCCTACGAGTTATCAAAAGAAAGGCATGTTGGGAGGTACAGCCTTGATTTTAGGCTAATCCGCCGGTAATACTATTCATATCTATTATCAGCCCTTTCTTTCTCTCCCCATCCCTCTGTGCCTTATACACGCACACACATACACACATACTCTCTGTAGGTGTGTGTATGTCTTACACGCACACACACACACACACGCACACACACACACACACACGCATCTCTCAATCTTTCAACCTCTCTGTCTCATACACATGCACACAGTCTTTCTCTCTCTCTCTCTCTCTCTCTCTCACTGTCTTTAATACATATACGCACATTTCTCTCTCTTAATCACTCGGGCATATTCTCTTTCTATCAATCAATCAATCAATCAATCAATCAATCAATCAATCAATCAATCAATCAATCAATCTTTTTATCTGTCTGTCTATCTATCTGTCTATTTGTTTATCTATCCATCTTTCTATCTGTCTATCAACTATCTATATTTCTATCTATCTATCTATATATCTATATCTTTATCTATCTACCCTATCTATCTATCTATCTATCTATCTGTCTGTTCATCACAGTATGTCTCTCTCTCTCCCCTCTCTCTCTCTCTCTCTCTCTCTCTCTCTGTAATTGGAGTTGCTCCTTTACCGGCAGCCTTTTATCCAGTTTGTTTGTCAAGTGTCATGTGAGATTATGTCGACGGTGTGTTTACAAAATGTTGAAGAGGCGATTGGTCTACGACGACTCCCGGCCGCACATCAATATTGACAGAAAATTATGGCTTTCGAGTTGAAGTTATGCGACCGACGAGAAGTACTACACGATAGGCCGCCACTCGCTCCGTGGCTCGAAAGAACGTGTGCAAACAACGACAGTGACATTTTACGGACTCGTCGGGAAAAAAAAATAAAACAGATTTGTTTACAGCAGTGCTACAAAGTAGTTCTACGTTTCCATCCATATACTGTAAACAGCAAAACACTATTTGTTATTAATATATATATATGTAGTATATATATATATATATATATATATGTATTCATTTATTTGTATATTTGTATATGATATATATATGATTCATTTACTTATTCAGTGATCTTATGAATATGTGTGTATTGCATGTGCATGCGTGGGCTTGTGTGTATTTATATCCGCGTTTCCGGGTTAAAGTCGAAAAGATGCAAAGCCGAGAAAACAGCTAGATAATAGCTTAAGATATGTAAGATTTAAGACATTTTGTAGTTCCTACAAAACCATAAAGTTTCATCTTAGCTGGTTAGTCCCCGTCCGAATGTCAAAAGTCAACTCAGTCACAGAGTGGCAGTGGTTAATCAAACACTGATTTCTAAGTGGTTGGACCTTTCGCTTCGTATTTCAAATTTTACTCGACCATATAGCTATCTTCATTTTTCAGTGACTTTGCTTAGATTCAAAACCAGGGTGTGCAAGTCTGTCTGCAGTATGTTATAGGTCTCTCAAACGAAAAGAGCAGCGCGAAAATACAGATATACTCGATCTGCGTAATGAGGATAAAGCTTGTATTATGCGATGAATATGTTTTTTCTTCTTTTTTTTAAATCTATGTATTTCATTTTTTGTATTGTATTGTATTTGTAAATTTGATGTTCTGGACCCCATGGAAGACCAGCGATGTCACGTTGGCATCGCTGGATTGTGATGGGCTATTCAGCCATTGCCTTTAAAACGGAAAATAAAATCTGTCAATCAATCAATCAATCAATCAATCAATCAATCAGTCAGTCAATCAATCAATCAATCAATCAATCAGTCAATCAATCAATCAATCAATCAGTCAATCAATCAATCAATCGATCGATCAATCAGTCAATCAATCAATCAATCAGTCAATCAATCAATCAATCGATCGATCAATCAGTCAATCAATCAATCAATCAATCAGTCAGTCAGACAATCAATCAATCAATCAGTCCATCCATCAATCAGTCAGTCAATCAATCAATCAATCAATCGTATCCTCAACTATTAACCCTTTGTGTGCTTTGAGTGCCGATTGACGCAGAAAAGAACCTATAGCATTGTGCACACTGTCCAAAGTCTGTGGCACATAAGGGGTTAAGGTATAGCCTCCTCAGAGTTGGCAACACCATTATATCTGGCCCAACACCATCATCATTGGCTGAACACCATCTTCATTGGCCCAATACCATTGTCATTGGCCCAATACCATTGTTATTGGCCCAATACCATTGCCACTGACCTAACACCATCATCATTGGCTGAACACCATCATCATTGGCCCAATACCATTGTCATTGGCCCAATACCATTGCCATTGGCCCAATACCATTGTCATTGTTTCAATGCCATTGTCATTGGCCCAATACCATTGTCATTGGTTCAATACCTTTGTCATTGCTTCAATACCATTATCATTGGCCCAATACCATTGTCATTGGCCCAATACCATTGTCATTGGTCCAATAACATTGTCATTGGCCCAACACCATTGTTATTGGCCCAATACCATTGTCATTTGCCAAACACCATCATCATTGGCTGAACACCATCATCATGGGCCCAATGCCATTGCCATCGGCCCAATACCATTGTCATTGGTCCAACACTTTTGTCATTGGTTCAATACCACTGCCACTGGCCCAACACCATTGTTATTGGTCCATCCATTAAAGCACCTTGGTCAAGGGAGACTATAGATAAATGTAGCCTTATGCTCGACTTTGTTTGAGCACCAGACATGATTCGAACTCAAGCTCTGCTGTTCATAGTGTCTCGAGCCTCGAACACTATATCTTCACAGCGTTTGCTCCCCATAGCGGCCGATCAGACATTGAACGGACATTTGCCGCTTTGTACATCAAGCAAGGGATAGAGAGGAAATTGATACATGTAGTAAACAAATATTGCTCACTCTCCGCCGCCGTTTGTTCGTGCTGCATATATTACAAAAGGGCAATATAAAAATGTTGCTTGCTTCTTTGTTTCTCATCTTCCGTGTAACATAACGCGCCATGAATAACTATTGCAATTGCCCGTTGAGTATTAAGGGATTATCAGGAAGAATCATTGTAGCCTCTCTGACCCAACATTTCCGATGTCGCTTTTATGAATTGCCAGAGCACTACACGTTTAATGACGGTCGTCCAATCATCTGAGTGGTTTGTAGTCGTCTGTTCCTGAAAATGCAATCAAAAGAGTGCTGCAGAAAGTAATTTTCAGGGAAAACAAGCGATCCATTTTCTTTTTTTGCTCAAATCATTCGATGATGGATCTTAGCTTATCCGAACTGTAATTGTTGGTGCATGAATATTCCATTCATTGCATTACGGGAGTATGCATGTTTGTGTGTATGTGGGGTGTGTATGTGTGTGCGTGGGGGGGGGGGGGGGAGGGGGTTATATTTGTAGGATCGAAAGTCTAGCCCATATTGACATTTCTAGATAATAGATCAGCGCGGGGCGCCTCTAAACCTCTGTAATAAGATGCTTCTTACAGAGAATATGTCATGCACATACCCATTATATTTATCATCACAAGGTATATGTGCATTTTGCTTATTACGTCGCCGCTTGGAGATTACGTACACGTCCTTCTGTGCATCCCATCCGATGCGATATGACGTCATATTGTAATATGCGTGGTGCAACGATTGTGTGATGCTGCGCATGCATTTCTACGAATACGCGTGTTCCCTCTCCTTTCCCATGTCGATGGACGTTGCGGATTACAGTTCTAAATGTTAATCAGTACCAGAGGCAGGGCGCTCTGGCTGAATGTCAACCCCCGTTTCGTCCCGCACTAACATTTACCGGGGGGAAATGTCAAAAGTGAAGCGGCAAGCCATCGCGGCAACATGATTTCGAGCAGCGGAGTCGGGGGAAAGAGGGGGCGAATTTTTCATATTCATGCCCCTCATGCCTCGATGAATATGGGATTTTTTTTTTTGTCCCGCCGCCGTTTGGAAGGTCCGGGGGCTTACTAAGGTCTGATAACCAACGGTTGAGATAGCCATAAGTCCCACTGCCTGAGATCTGGAAGAGGCCCTTGTCGCCAGCAACTCAACACAACTCTTTCCACAATGCAACACCGAGCATTCACGCACGTGAGCCGTTCATAATACATCGATGACAGAAAAATTGAGAATGGAATTGTAAAAAATGTGAGAGGCATGAAAGACATAAGAAGAGAAGAGAAGAAAAACAGAAGAAGGAAGAGGCAGAGTTGGTGAATAAAATGAAATAATAATCGCTGGTTATACTGCGATGTCAACTTAAATGCGTGGGTGGTTCGAACCGTCAAATCCGTTACAGCGCCATCATATGAATGATCAGCCGTAAGCAGCGGCAGAGGACACGTTTACTGTACTTGTCTCCGGTGTTGGTATGAAACCACTCATTCACCGTGGCATTACTATAAAAGAGATGACCATCAGACTGTCGCTTTCGAATTGGCTTGTGCCCCATCCTTGTACTGAATATTGGGGGCAGCCTGTTAAGCCAATGGTAAGGCAGGTCGACACTCTGGCTCAATCACCCATGAACTCCAGCAGATAGGTTACCAATGATCCACAGACGGAATGTGTGCAAAGTAAATGGTCAACTATCCACAACTACAACTTGAAGACGCCACGCATGTTTAATTGTCAAAAGTGCGCCGAATGCGTCTACAAACTTGTGTGCATACAGCAATGATATCAGCTACAATCGTTACGTTTCATAGAGTTTCGAGAAGTTCGAGCCCTTTTCTCTTCCTGTGTAGAGCGTGCATTCAACAGTTAGGAAGTATGATACAGCAAGATGATTTTGCCATGGAAGGCGAGAATACGGGCTGACATGAACGAAGGTGAACGTACGGCAGTCATTGTATCGGCTGATTATTTCATAAGCGTAATTATCTGCCAGAAAGTATGCGTATTGGCAGTCCTTGTCTTGGAGCTTATACGTACCTGACAAAATACTGGGTTACGTCATCCATTCGACACGCGGCGCTAATGTATGATGCCCAGCGAAATTAGTGTGGGAGGCGAATGCTTATGGGTGAACGGAGGACACCCGAAGTCAACCCATCCGCACCGAACGCGCGTGGAGGATTTCATTTCCGTGCGTCACCATTTGGCAGCACTCGGTTGCATTTTTGCCCATTAGACAGGTAGATCGAGGGGGAAAAAACGGAATGTGCGGAATCCCCTTTGACATAAAGGACTGACTGGAGTGAAAATCCGTGGTAGTCTGCACTGGACGCTCTCTCGGTGAAGAAAGCGCGCGGGCACGGCACAGCATAAATTTCGCTTTCTGAATGGCGAATGCTATCCGTGGTCATTCTGACGAATCAATATCACCGCGCTCTCCGTTTCTTCTTTTATTAACGTGAGTGGATCTCCACAAGTGAATCTATCTCTGTGAGAAATTTATCTGCCGAAACTCGTACTGAGAGCGAGCTGCATGATTTATGGATGGGATCGCTTCACCACGCAGGGGGACCGAGTCAATTCCAATCAGAGGGTAGCTGACTGGCAGATGACCGGGTAAACCATACCACGAATTGATTCGTGTATCCCCCCGGTGTGTGTGTGTGCTCGCAAATCAGAGAGGGACTGCTCGCAGACGACAGGAAACCGCAGCATAAGAACGGTCCTGTTGTGACTGAGGTGTTCATCGGCCGCATGGCTGGAGAAGAGGCGAACGCGGATTGTATCAATGAGGTATGAGATGAGGGGTGATTGATCCCTCCTTTCAGTCAAGAAGAAACCGGATCCTCTCCCAAGTTAGGCATTACTCTTACCTCCTGTATGGGTGCATGTTATTAACTTTAACACCTTTCCTTAAAAGATTGCCTGGTGATTACGACGTTTGTTGCGTTCTGTTTTGGGTCATTGTTTTTCTTTTGTCAAACAGGTTTGCAAGTCTTAAAAGTTCTTCAAGTGACAAATTCCTCGAGTGACAAATTCCACCCCATTCTCTTTCATTTGTAGGGGCGTGGTAGCAAAAAAAAAAAAAAGCCATGGTTTGATTCGCGATTGTTCATTATCTACATTTTTCACTGGCTTGTGAAGAATTTATATCAGATTCTAGTCTTTTAGCAATGGACTAGGATAGTGTTAGCTGAGAACAGTCTCGTTCTTTTGGTGAAGGTGAACATACATTCTGTGAAAGTGCTGAACGCATGTATTATGCGTGTGTGTGTGTGTGTGTGTGTGTTTGTGTGCGTGTGCGCGCGCATGCGCCTGTTTTCAACAGGCATCACAATGAGTAACAGCAAAGTAGAACGCGGAAAAATCAAATTCATAATTTCATTGCGAACAGGTGTGTAGTTCGATCTGCTGGATCATGCGATTATGTGAGTAAAACACCATTTTTACCCCGGTTATTATTAGAGGGCTAGCGCCGGAAAGCGAACTGACTTGCTTCCGTAGATATGAAAGTATTCGAATTGGAGGGACTCTTACATCTCTGTTACTTGACTGGAATGTTTTCGATTTTGACCATAGTTTACGGACTTGTGCTTAAATGTTGATATCTAACGCATTTGTGTGTATGGAGCTCATGACTAAGGGTTAAATGCGCACCATCCCCAATTCATCAGCAGGGGGTCCTGTTACGTAACTTGGATACCAGTCAGTTAACTTTATTTTCTCATGCACCAGCAGCGTATGTGTCCGTGTGTTGGATATTTTGTCGACGAATTCCGACCTGGGTCATATTTTGCTAAATTGTATTTTTATGTATTCATGCATCACGTGTAAGGGACCATGATCATAATAGCTTACACCCAAGAGCTTCGTACGTTATCAATGTGGGCAGTAATCTTAGCGTGGGGACCAAAGATTGAAGTACGTGAAACCCATCGGTGACGTAATGAGCAAATAAAGAATAGTCTGTAAATTTGAAAACCCCACCCCCAAAAAGCGGTAGCTGTTAATCATTGACGAAGGTGGCGTTTGCTTTCTTTTTTTTGCAGTAAAACTATAAGACGTTTTCTACTGTGAACTGGCAGGCAGCTCTACGGCTTGAGACGCAAAAAAGAAAAATGTATCTGGAGGCGACTTTGGTCTTTAGTTTATTGGAGTCTGGGACAAGTCAAACTTCAGACTGTCAGATCAAAGCACTTATTGGATATACCTCTTCTCTCACAAAAGCTTACTAAAAACGCTTAGTAATATCATAAACGTTCGGTTTATTCGGTTTGGTTAATCGCAACATTTTTTGTTAGTATTTACTATGGAAAAGTGAAATTATGATTCGACTATATCTCTGGTGTTCACAAAAAATACGACAAAACCTGATTCTAGTTCTGAACGAGGTAATCGAACTGCAAAATATACGTAAGTTTGTAAAGGTTCATCTATAACGCCAAGTTAAGGGGGGGGGGGGTTGAAAGAGAGCCGTGACAGGTATATTTCCGTGACAAATGCGCACTATCCTCTGCCTCGGCCTGTGGACAGACATCCTGTAAACACCTGTCGCGAATCGAACTTGACTCAAAGGAACTCGTCACGCTACTCGTCTTACCGTCTCTCTGTAAACTATGTCACACACTTGGTAAAGACACCGAGACATTTCACGTGTGTGTTTTATTTGTGTGTCTGTGTGTCTGTGTGTGTTTGTGTGTGTTTTGCGTTGAACAATCGCAGACCCATATTGAAATGAAATGGGTGTGACTTAAATCACGTACGGAGGAGAGACTGAGCCCCCTATAGCGTGTCATACCCTTGTCGTGACCTACTTTTCCTCCGATGAACAATTGCCCACCGAAGCTGGTCATGTGTCTCCCCCGAACCAGCTGAATCAACCCATATTCTTAAATGTCCCTTTCTTCCGATTTCTCAGTATTCATACCCTCGGGGGAGATATAGCCGTCAGAGGTGATGGTGAGGGGGATGGTGGGGGAGGGGGTCGAGGGTGATAGCTTGCAGAGTCAACCGCACGTGACTAGCAATTCTATCATTACAAAGATGCCACGCTTGTAAAGGAGTTAGAGTTAATCGATAGCAAACCGCTGTATTTGCATTGCTACTTTTGCTTTTTTTCCTTCCTTTTCTTTTTTTTCAAAGGATTTGACGCAGTGTGCCTTGCTCTTTTATTTTGTTCAAGTGTCCTCTTTTTGTTCTTTTCGTTTGTATGTTTCTCCTTTTCCTCACGTCTTGTTTTTTTTTTCGTTCTTTTATATATGTCTTTTCCCGTCCTTTATGTTTTTCTTCATCCATTGTCGTCGGTCTTTTTTCAACAGGAATTAATGATTAGTGACTGGAATTCGTCGATTGCACGGTGATGTTGCTACACACAGACTGACTGAGTTTGATACGTGGTCCTATAATATATGGTGTTCTTTATTGGTTTTCAGTGTGTGTCGTTGGGTTTTGTCTACGGATTCTATCGAATATATCTTTTGTATCATCTTATGCGTTGTGTTTTGTAACCGATTATAACGAAGTATCCCTTAATCAAATGTTACGTTTTGAAGCGTCTCCTTTGCTATATCGTTGCCGTGGTTACTTCAATTCAATTTCAGTTCATTTTCATTTTCCTTTTTCCACAGAACATAACATAGCATAATATAAGAAAATTACTAATCTCGAGTACGCAACAATTAATCGTATGAGGTGAAAACTAAATGTAATTATCGAATCAAAAGCATGTATAGGCCTACATTGTTTCAAATTAAAAATCTTGTTGCATTTATCAATGCTCTGAGGGGGAAAAATGGCAGGTCCACTTGAAACTGACTGGAAGATGGATGTGGACAGTCAATTTAATGTTTGTGAACGTCAGTTACGAAACCTATGATCTCCACGCTTTCTAAAAGTTGGTGGTCGTGCATGATGCATGCCCTTACATTGAAATCAATCAGGTTCTAAACATTGATTATTGAGAAGGAAACGTTTAAAACATTAAATGTAAATAGGATACGATTATGGGTTTACTAATGGGGTTATTTAAGAGAGGGGAAAAGTATACAGTTATCCAAAACTGAAATCCAAACTGGGAGTTTTCACAGTAATCTCAAACGATTTGGCCACATTCGTTTTTGCTTTTCGCATGTGATGTACTGGATGCGTCAGATATAGTGAATTGTCGCAAAACAGTGTTAATAATTGTTGAAAATAAAGGTTAAGAAAGACACACAAAAACTTTTTCTTTCTTTTGTGTTACTCTTTTCATTATTTTCTAGATGATACATCAAGTGCTCGGAAAATAAATCATTAGGAAGGAATTTTAGATAATTGCTTACAGCGTGGCAGGTTAATATTCTGTTTAGATTGGTTTGTTATTATGATTAGGGCTACTTGATACTGAAATATCATAATTTTGATATCCCATACTCTTGCATGATATTTATGTGGGATGGAACTTTTCTTCAAGGTCTTTTTCTAATATTTGACAAAGCGGTAGACATGATAGACCATGCTAAATTAAAGAGTGCTATTTGTTAAATCGCAACTTTCTTTCTGTTTGCACCCTCCTCTCCCCCCCCCCCCCTCCACCCACCCCTATATACCCCCAGCGAGGCAACGAGTCTTTCGCAAGTGCACTTCATGAGAACCCCTACCTGACGGTCGTCATACTCATAGCCGGCGTCGCCGGGGGGCTGGCGCTTGTCATCGCTGTCATATTCTTCTGTAAATACTGCGTCAAGGGAAAACGGGGGCTCAACAGGTGAGAATGTTATGAATCTATCCTGTTTTTTACCTTTGAAATATGATATTATGATTGAATAATAAATTTAGTTGTTTATCTTTCTTTTTTACCTATTTACCTATTCATATATGTTTTATCTATCTATTTGTTATACCTACATATATGTATGTATCTATCTGTCTATGTAAATATATATGATTTACAAGTGGGCATTTTTTGTCTGTCATGTCTGTCGGTATGTTTTGTACACAGACAAATATATATCATATCTTGTGATCTACCTGTGTATTTATTATCTATCTTATCTCTCTCTCCTACTAAGCTATTTCTGCTCTTTGTTTTTGGGTCTTTGCAATTCTCCTAAATTTGCTTCCGTATACTGTAGTTTGACACAACCGAGGCGGCATCGAAAGCACGTTAATGACTTAGCAGTGGTATGTAGTTCGTTGTCGTAGTTTGAAGCACATTATATAGCAACCAGTCGTTGGTATTCATGGTATAGTGGAGACAGTGTATAGAATGAAGTATGAATATGGTGATATTCGATTACACAATTGAATAACATGTTTAATGACACATCACATTGATGGTTCTCATTTAAAGCAAATAAACACACACTCACTCACATCAGTCTGATCGCTGCGTTCTGGGGCAGAATACCGTGAATACCGAGGCTCTTAAAACATGTAAAACACAAGAGGTGTATACTCCTGCAGTAATCGATTCTGATATCCCCTCACAGTGTGACACCACTCAAGTAGAATGGTTCTTTGTCCATATAGTATCCTCATCGCTACAATTACAGGTCGTTTCGTTGTCGGTATGATTATCACCTTCATTTTCTTTGGCAACAGCGAGGTGAAAATTATACTTGAATGGGAGAAAATGCATGTGATATAGTCGGGAAAAATTGACACATAACTGGCTCTGTCATTAGACGCGGACCGACGTAATTATTGTTGATGTTAATGAAACACGTATGTCAGCTACTTTTCACTCTCGCGATGTTAATCTAAGAGTGAATGTGTGTGTATCTGTCTGTCTGTCTGTTACCTGTCTCCTAGAGTAAACAGTTGTCTTTTCTATCGTCTTGTTTTTGTTTGCCGAAGGCGCGATTTTGGCCCCCTATCGGTTCTGATGAATCCTTTGCAGCAACAGTCTGTCAGCAAGCACAAAAGAATCGTATCAATAAATGCATGAGCGTTGGATTACCGTGATTTCCCACCTCACAAGGCCCTGTCTGCCGCCCTCTGAATAGCGGACTGGGATACAGCAGTTGGACGCAGTGGCGTATCTAGGGGGGGGCAAGGGGGCACGTGCCCCGGGCGCCACTCCTTGGGGGCGCCGAAAACGAAAAAACGAAAAAAGAAAAAGAAAAAGAAAAAGAAAAAAAAAAGAAGAAGAAGAAGGAAAAAAAAAACCAAAAACTCGCCCGGACTGGGGGCGGGGGGGGGGGGGGGGAAAGAAAACCAAATCAAACAAGATAAAAACAAAAAATGACAATGTTGATTGTGTTCACACAAGAATTCCATGTTTTGTAAGCTGAAATTTAGGCTCGCTCGCTGCGCTCGCTCGACAAAATGTATAGAAAAGAAGATAAGAACAAAACGTGATGATAACGCGGACAAATGACAATGTATATCGTGTTCACACATGCCATTGTTAGAAGGCAAAATGTTACACGGAGCAGCGGCTGCAATTTTATTTCTTTCGTTCTGAAGCGATCGCCTGCTGGATCAAACGAGGGCACAAAAGGTGTCGAACATTACGGGGGGGGCGCAAAAAAAAATCAAACAAGATAAGAACAAACGTAATGATGACGCGGAAATATACAAATTTCGGCTCACTCGCGCGTAATAATTTAGAGTATTTTTTATCAAGTCCTCAGTTTGTTGGTATAAATCGTTGTCTATAAGGCCGTCACTATATCTTGATTAGAATTGTAAGATTTAATAAGCAAAAAAATGGCAAGAATTCCATGTTTTGTACGCTGAAATACAAAAATTTTCGGCTCGCTCGCTGCGCTCGCTCGCCAAAATTTATCAAAAAAGAAGATAAGAACAAAACGTGATGATGGCGCGGAAATATACGAATTTCGGCTCACTCGCGCGTAATAATTTAGAGTATTTTTTATCAACTCCTCAGTTTGTTGGTATAAGTCGTTATCTATAAGGCCGTCACTTATATATCTTGATTAGAATTGTAAGATTTAATAAGCAAAAAATGACAAGAATTCCATGTTTTGTAAGCTGAAATACAAAAATTTTCTGCTCGCTCGCTGCGCTCGCTCGCCAAAATTCATCAAAAAAAAAAAAAAAAGAGAAGAAGATAAGAACAAAACGTGATGATGGCGCGGAAATATACGAATTTCGGCTCACTCGTGCGTACTAATTTGGAGTATTTTTTCAAGTCCTAAGTTTGTTGGTATAAATCGTTATCTATAAGGCCATCACAATATCTTGATTACAATTGTAAGATTTGATAAGCAAAAAAATGACAAGAATTCCATGTATTGTAAGCTAAAATACAAAAATTTTCGGCTCGCTCGCTGCGCTCGCTCGCCCCAATTTATCAAAAAAAAAAAAAAAAAGAGAAGAAGATAAGAACCAAACGTGATGATGACGCGAAATATACAAAAATTTTCGGCTCGCACGCTGCGCTCGCTCGCCAATATTTATCTAAATTTATTACATTTAAATCACCCTCAAAAGACCCCTTTTAAGTGCTTGAAAAAGCATATGTGAACCTTTTTTCTAAAAGTCCCTACCGGGATGGGGTTGAGGTTGAACACTTTTTCAGACTAGGGGCGCAATTTTCGCGCTTGCCCCGGGCGCCGTTTTCCCTAGATACGCCACTGGTTGGACGATTTTTCCGCGCGGAAAAAAGAAAGAAAGAAGAAGACAAGAACCACGAGAAGACGATAGGCATATCATTCAATAATTTACAGGTAACCGGAGGCAGGGGATAAGAACTGATACAGGAGAGGGGCATTAAGAAAGAATGAGAATGATAACAGAGGAGATGGAGAAAGAGAGATAAATGAGGAAGGAAGATATTGAAAAGAAGATATGAGAAGGGAGACATAATTATTATGAGGGCGTGAGAAAGACGGGAAGGGGGAAAAAGGATGCTACATCTTTGTGTATCCTTTTCTGAGTTGATACCGTGCTCGATTCTGTTGTTGAGCACAGAGGGATATTGAGAGATAGAAAGGAGAAAAGACAAGAGAAAAAAAGAGATAGACAAAGATAGATTAATAGAGAGGGAGAAAGAGAGTTTGGAAGGACTAAAGATCTTGTCCTCTATTTTTCGTTTCTCTTTTTTATTAAAGTGTTCCTAAGAAACTGCTGGAGTTCCGCACAAAGAGCAGAGGAGGAGATAAAGAGAGGGAAGGGGCCAGGGAAGTAACCAGTGGTTAAGATGCGGAAGGTGTTGATGTTAAAAAAGAATGATAAAGATACCCCATTCTCTCTCAGATGACACCGTATAAGGTTTCTGTCTGCAAGAACCAAGAGAGATGGAGATATGAGAGCAAGCAAAGAATAAGAGAGGGGGCAGAGGGAGAGATGAGAAGAACCAAAAACAACAACAACAAAGAAAGAAAAGGGAGAAGAAAGAGAGACGGAGTGACCAGGAAGATGATGTGTCGGGAGATTACCAAAAAAAAAAAAAATCTACCCCGAAGAATTCCGTGATGAGTTACATGACACCTCGCACTGTCATCACGCATGGCGGGCACCACCATCACCATCACCTCCATGTCTTCACGGAAGTGAGGTCGACGTACAGTGACGTCTATAATAGTGTAATGGAGGTGAGATGAGGAGTGGGGTGGGGTGGGGGTGGGGTGGAGGGGAGGGGAGAGGGGTGCACCGAAGTTCCTATAATCCTCCCCATGGTGGAGGATTGTGTTTCGTCTTCTTCTCAGCCATCTCCTTCCTCCTTGGGAGTTCGAAAGTTCACCGGACGATCGTAGCTCACTGTTGTTGTTGTTGATGTTGTTGTTGTTGTTGTTGTTGCGGTTGTTGTAATCATTGTTATTGTTATTGTTTTTGTTGTTAATATTGTTGTTATTGTTAACGGTGTTGTTGTTGTTGTTGCTGCTGCTGTTGCTGCTGCTGCCATTGTCTTTGTTGTTGTCGTTGTCCTTGTTTGGTTTTCGTTTGCCTTTCTTTTTTTTTTTTTAGTCATAAGATCCGCTGCCGGGGCAAAGTATATTATGCATTGTTTATATCATGATACATTCATTCGTTCATATACTTTGTATCAAGCTTTATGATTTGCATTTCTTTGTCAATAATATGATTTATCCAGTGTATACCATGTAATTGCGTTTCCTTTTATTGGATGGAAATAATTGCAACTGAATTGAATTGAATTTGATTTAATTTAATCTAATCAAAATAATACAGTTAAATTCATTCCTCCGAGAGTGTATTTGATTTCATCATGGAAATCCGGGTTTTACTTTAACAGAACTATTGTAGCGATCAACAGTGACATTTGAAAGACCTATAATCTATTTCTATTCTATTAAAACCATGTAAATCGGAGATGAGTGCAAAAGAATTAAAGTGCTATTGTGCGACGCGAAGAGAATGTCGTTTTCTCCTGTTACCTTTATATCAATGATATCAGAATATGAGAAATTTTCATATTTTTGTTCAAACAATAATTAGTTGTACACAAATGAACTACAACATAGAGATACGTAGATTGTAGCTGCATATACTCCGAGGAGGGTATAATATGAGAATGTTGGAAAAAAGATATAATTGCAACTGACTGACAAATTGCCTTTCATTGACGTAAATAAGAATAACGAAAAGTAATTAAAAATACAAGTACCCTTCTCATCGAATAATATACTCCCATGAATGCGCACATCGCGCACACGTATATACTCACATTTACACGTATGCGTTTATAATGCGATGATGGTCCATAATGTGATTGCATATGAGCTGGAACACTATTAACCGTCAATCTTTGCAACAGGTTGCTGTTGTTGTTGTTTTTTTTTCTTCTTAATGATCCCACATCATTAGTGATAGTTCATCTGCCTAGAAGTATGTTTTCCAAGTAAGCATGTTCATTACCTTGTACTTATTTTCGGGAAGCGTTGAAGGACAACGGGGACCGCATCTTATTCGTAGCGGATGACAGTCAAAACTTGTTGTTATGCCGTGTTTCTTCCCGGGCATAGGCAGGAAATTCGTTCCGAAAATAGCCTCAAAGTCTAATCATACAGAAAGAGCTGGCGAACTACTAGTAACCGGTGGTGGTTGTTGTTGGTGCTGGTGGGTTTTTTTTCTATCAACATTGATCGAAGGAGTCATTTCTTGAAATATTATTGCCGTCCTATTGCATAACAGCGGAGGGCGGGTTGGTCGTAGATGGATGGGGAGGGGGGGGGGGGGGACGGAAGGGAGGGGTAGATGAGGAGGGTAAAAGGAGGGGAATCGGAGTAAGTCAAGTCCAGTGTTTTAACAAAAGAATTTAGAAACATCCAGAAACCAATCTATCTAAATCATGATCAGGATTCAGCAGTATAATCTCATTATTTACTTATCTATGTTCTTATGGCGGCTGGCAAATGCGTTAAGCTCTAAAAGGAGGTGTGAAACACTGCGATGAAACTGATTTTTGCTTTCTTTCTTTTCTTTCCCCGTAAAGTGTCGAACACTTCCGCCTTACCTTTTTGCCTTCCTAAACGGTAGGTCTTGTCAGTCTTGCATCTGCCCACGAAGTCTTGCATAATTCATAAAAGCGGTTCATTTTATGCTCGGCTGTTCATCACCTGACGCGCACTGGGGCACTTTCACTGGGCATTTGACGGAGGGGCAGCGGCCAGAGATAGGATAGGAGCAATAGGAGGGATGGGGGACGCGGCATGGTTGAGGAAGAAGAAAGGTTCTTTGCTTTAAAAGCCCATCATATAGGTTTAGGAGAGCACACACGAGGAGTACTGCACGACGTACACATTTTACGTGAGAGATATCTTCAGAAATAATATTTTTCAAACTAATAGAGCGAATATTTTGACAAGCACAGTAGTAAAACCAAGATCTTTATGGTGAAAGAGGGTCCCGTAGTCAGGGAAGGCGCATGCTCTGCGAGCGCGCAAGGTTTGGGGTTCAAATCTCAGCTCCACCTGTAGCTGTTTGACATTGTTTCAAAACATGCTCTTCATCCTGCGCGATATATACTAGGAGAGAGTCATCGGAACATTTGCTAATGACGTGCCTGCGATTGAATGTACAATAATGTACGTGCTACAGCCTTTCCTCGTTCCTAATTCGACTATGGCGCACGTTTACCGAGTGCGTTTTGCGAGTGCGCGCTCCCTTAAAGAGCTATGGCTGTCCCCATACAAGGGTCATGTGAACATTCAACATGAGGCTTCACACTGCCGGTGCGCCCATTGAAAAGCCTGCACAGAGAGAAACAGTGTGAATAGATATCTCAGACCAGGTGAGGGACGATAGTACAGATGGCCTGCCATATCATGCTTATAGAGAGAACAGGGCCACCCCTGACGCTCTCAAGATGACTGTGTATAAGGCTTCAAACTTTTGCAACTTGGGAACTTAATCATAATCATGAAATAGACATCAGAAATAGATGATATAGACGTTAATCAAACGCCAGCCTAATAGACTTTATTTTTGCGTTGACTATGCAATGGAGACAATTTAAAGTCGACTAAAGCTTTCAACTAGGCTCATTGTTCTGCACATTATTTCCTCTTTCTCTCTCTCTCTCTCTCTCTCTCTCTCTCGCTATTTAGTGTTGTTGTTGTTGTTTTTTGTTGCTGTTTCTGAAGAGGAGATGATAAAACTGAGCTACATTTCCAGGAAAAAAAAAGGAGACACAAAGCACAAAAGGAAGGGACAGAAAATTAAAATCTGGAATTAACTTTTATTTCTTTCTCTTTTTTTGCCATGAGAATCAAACTCAGCATCTATCGCTTCTGTACTTCTTTGCTCCCTCTTTTCTCTGTAGTTCTTCCTTTCTTTGTTTCCATATTTGTTTTTCCTTTCTTTCTTTCTTTTCCATTTGCCGAAGATATTGCATTTCCACTCGGCTGCTCACGAGTCGCCCCTGACAATCCGCCATGAATAATTCATCATTCTTTGACGTCATCGCGCCCAGGTAGAGCGCGAACAAAAGGCGGTGAAATGGCGGCGGGGAGAAGTTTGCCTGACAGAGCCGGAGCGAGTGGCTGGAGGGATGCTCTCCGCAAATTATCGTGACGGATGTTTTCAGCCGGGAGCGCAATTTTCGAAATGGGCAGCAAAGGAGATAGGAGGAAAGCGACGCGGATGACAGAGAAAGGGAGAGAGATAGACAGGAAGAGAGAGGGGAGGGGGACATAGAGTGGTAGAGAACGAGAGAGGGGGAGATAGAGAGATAAAGAGACACGAGAGAAGGAAATAGATTATGATATACTCTCCTCCCGGCGATCATTACGCACGTTAGCTTGCATTGGTGCTGATGCGCGCTTAAACTCCATCGAATTCAGCAATAAAAAAGAAAAGAAAAGAAAAGGCATCCGGCATAAGAGAAACTGTGTTTGTACCAAACACAACGCATTGCGCTAGTTAATGTTTTATGTCACCTCCAGGGATTTTCGACAGTGTTTCTTCTCCCAGGTCAAGAAATTCTAGGCATCTGAAACTGAAATATGCTTTAATGGCTGATTACGCGAACTCATATATTGTTGGTTCATTTCAATTTACATGTCTTTTAAACCCTAAACAAATATAATTGGTTTTGTATCAATTCCTCTTTTCATACGACCGAGAATAAAGAGAGGTTTTTTATCTCTCTCTTTGATGATATGTTGTTTGTTTTTATTGCATACGGAATCAGAAGAATACAGTTCGACTACAGTGTATATAAAATGGACGTTAATGATGATTGTGAGAATGATGACGATGAGATAAGTGATATTGTTAGAGACGGACATGATAAGAGGCACATTGAAATTAATTCACATTTAGTGAATCAATATAATTTTCAAGTATCTTATTGATCATCAAGATACCATATCTGGCATGGGCTTAGGGCTGCAGGGGGAAAAAGGTTGATCGCTTTATAAAGTTTGCATGCTGTCCTGTAGAACAGAGCGTGTCTTGATTGACTGTGTTTTGAATTCTTGATATAGACAATACAGTCGCAAGAGCAAACATTCTTGCGAGTGGCCCTAGGACTATAATGCGCTGTCTTTATTTCTTATGTCTGATGAATAATCCACAATGTTGTCGTTCTCTGTTCTGATACTAACAACAATGCGCTGTTTTTCCCACTCTTGTACCATCTCCTTCCCCTTCCCTCTTTTCCTTTCTTTCTCGTTCCACTTCTCCTCTTTTTTCACCTCCGTTGCAGAACTCCCGCGTTTTTTAACCGTCTGCCTGCCGAGGTCCAAGCGGAGCGAGCGAGACGGCGGCGCCAGATCCTCGAAGCTGCCGTCCAGAACCGCACCGAGCAAACTGCCTTTCTCACCTTACCAGTGGACGGCTCCCCTGAGAGGTAAGCCGATGGTGTATTTTTACACGAGTTAAAAAAGAAATCCAGCCAGAAAATAAATAAACTTCAAAAGAAAGAGAAAAATCATTTCTTACAAAATGATACAAAAATGAAAAAAAAAATCGGATAGAAATAAGAAAGATATGACATCTTGAAATTTCACATTTTTCGGAAAACATTTCTTGACAAGTCCTTATGAATATTCAAATGAGCGAGTTGACGAGTTGATGATGTCATACCCTCACAATTATCCATATATGTTATAAATAAAATTCGGAAAAAATTGTTATTTTTAGCAAATACAAGTAAAAGCATGTTCCCACACCAAGATTTATCAGAGTTAACATTTGTTCTTTTTTATTTTGGGTGATTTTAAGACAAGTTTTATATTTACACAGCTGACATATGAGACTTTTGTCATTTTTTGTATATGAAATGAATAAGAAATTATGATAGCATGACATCGTCAACTTGCTGATTTGAATATTCATAAGGTCTGGTTAAGAAATGTTTTCCGAAAAATGTGAAATTTCATAATTCTGGTTTTTACCCAGTATGCGAATCGAACGAAAGCAAGCACCGAAATGTCAAATAATGTGCGTGGACATGCACATGCATAATGAAATGTCATATCCTCCTTATTTCTTATCCGACTTTTGTCATTTTTGTATCGTTCTTTAGGGAACATTTTTCTCTTTCTTTTGAAGTTTATTCATTTTTTGGGTGAATTTTGCACGTAGACAGTCCGGATCGAACGAGATCCAATGTGCACGGGATATGGCGGAAGTTCATATGTTCAAGTCATCCGATCGGAGAAAACCACCACCTTCGTCTGGTTTGATTCCGCAACTGTTTTGATCGATAATTTTTACTACTAACTCGTAACCAATGTTTGAAGAGTTTGACCGAAAAAAACAAGTTAACTCCATTACTGCTAATTTGACATATTTGCGATTTATAGAACTATTGAAAATACTATAAAGTTTGCGATTAAAAAACAAAGAAAATTATAAGAAATTATGGATTACTTCTTTCATTACTTCAAGAATATTCCTTGTTACCTAACAACTGAGGTATCACTAGATTTTTTATTTTTTTATTTTTTTGGCTTTACCTGATGACGGACTTACCTTAAAATAATTTTTTTTTTTTTTTAAATGGCGACAACCCGTTTTTTTGTTTTTTGTTTTTGGTCAAACCCTTCGTTTCATAAGGACGTAGTTTCAAGATCCTGCCTCATTAAGCCACTTACAATTATTGTCCATATATAAGTGATTTCGGCTGCAACATGTTCAGAAGCTTCTCAATCGCTATAGCAGTAACTGAAGATTAAATTGGCAGCACAGTTGAGAAGATTAAAGTTTGCATTTTTCCTCTCAGATTGGCATTAAATAAAGCCCCCATACAGTTTTGTGCAGATGTGGAATAATATAGCCAGTTTCAGGTAATCTTCCTCTGATATCAGTGTATTTCAGAGGTGCCAATTTAGTGATGAGGGATTATGCAATTCATATATAGGCCCTATATATATATATATATATATATATATATATATATATATATATATATTATATACATACATATAGTGTCATGTATGTATATACTAGTAGATAGAAGTTGTATGCATGTGTGTGCATGTCTGTTCCCGTCGGTTTACTTTGTCCGTGTGTGCTTGATATGTACAACCGATCAAAACTCCAATCTTGGAGATATTATTACTTGCACTGAAGTTGTATGAAAAAGATCCAGCAAACTACCATTTTCTGCACCTGAGTGAATGTAACTTTATGCAGAATGTTGGCATACATGTATTTGCGTGATCAGAAATGATCGATCTTGCGGATTTGTTGTTGTTGGGGTTTTTCCACTTACTTTGTGACAACACCTGTGTGGCGCACGTGGTGTTAATGAGGTACATTATTGTAGCCAGTGCGAAGGAATGTCCAAATTGGTCTATTCTGAGATGTTTACAGCAACATAGAGCGTGGGCAGTGGAAACAAGACCAAAATACCAGAAGCGCTGGAGCTGAACAACTTGTTTGAAAACAGGTTTTTGTTTTTGGTTGTGTGTGTGTGTGTGTGTGTGTGTGTGTGTGTGATCAGACAAATGTAGTGTTTTTTGTTTGTTTTTGTTTTTGTTTTTTGCCTTGTGTGTGTGTTGGGATGGGGAAAGTGTAGGGGAGCGTTTGTGTGTGTGCTTGTGTGTGTGTGCGGAGGAGATTGATTGGGCATTTTTCATACAGTCCCTCTTTGTCTCTTATGTTTCGTTACAATCAGATAAATCATATATCTGTATATTATCTAGTCCAACTATTCAAGTATAGTTCGATTCGTTTTTATTGAATCACATTCACGAGCATGCTAATGAAATGTAGCATGTTACTTTTCAAAATGCCCCAGATCTTAGAATTTTAAACGAAATGGATTTGTTTTTCTTTCTTATCTTTTGTTACACAAGGGAAGATGATTCAGCAGGGAAAGAACAAAGAAATATTTGGCTGCCTAGCAAAGAAAAGAAATGCGATAGGGAATGTTATTTCATAGTAAACGAAAACAAAAAACAAACAATTAGAAAGAAGAATCAAAGCAAAATCAAAGCGAAATCTTGAACGAAAAACAGAAAAGAGAAGAAAAAATAGCTGCAAAAGTCAGCAAAGGAATTACGTTGATGTACTAGGACTTTGTGACGAGACGTTCTGTTGGCACTCATTTGATTTTGGCTCTACGTTAAGCTGCTTTCAAGATCTTCGCACATAGTGTAAGTGAAGACTGTTCAAATTGAATTGAATTGAATTGGATTGAATGGAATTGAAGTGAATTGAATTGAATTGGATTGAATTGAATAGGATTGAATTGAATTGAATTGAATTGAATTGAATTGAATTGAATAGGATTGAATTGAGTTGAATTGAGTTGAATTGAATTGAATTGAATTGAATTGGATTGAATTGGATTGAATTGAATTGAATTGAATTGAATTTAAAAAATGAACCAGTATAACATCATGATAGTGTCATTAGTCCGGTCGTTTTCAAACTCATGTCACTTTTTCGTGAATCTACCCGGATTGATCATTCTCTTGTCAGTAGACCAAAGCTAATTATAAACCTCAAATCTGTTACTCTCATCATGTCTCTGTAATGTTATTGCATTGCATCTAAAGTTAGGTGTTTATCAAGCCGGTAGAGCTCCGATGTCAGCGTGCATGTCGGTCTGACAGGAATACAACATAAAGCGGCGTTTTAAAATGTACAACTTGCTCCTTACCAACACCAAATTATTATTCATACTGATACCAGGGAACAGTCACACCTCCCTGCACATACTACAGAAAGAGAGTCACGTATCAAATCCCCTGCTGAATTCAGTAAGCACACACCAGCTCATCCCTACCCCACCCCCTCCCCCTGCACCTCATCAACATTCAGGCCAAGCCATGATTGAAGCAATGTCTTCAACCCAATCGCAAGGGGTCGTCGACCCAAATCGGATACGGTAATACGTGTTAGATGGAGAACAAACGAGTCAGGGATGGGCAACGACTTTTCTTCGGGCCATATTCCCTTCGCGAACTCATTATCGAACTAATATAATAGGGATCAAACTTCGCATCCACGTTGGATATAGCCAGTCCGGGGGGGGGGGGGGGGGGGGGATACACTTCCTGCATTTCACAGCAAATGAGAAAACATCTCCCACAACAGGAAGTAGAAGATGACTTAACTTCGCTGAATTCTAGATTCCTTTCCTGTTTGAATATACGTCTCCAATATTTACACTATTAGTTTACTTAGTGTCCTCCTATTGAGAAGATTGACATGATAATAATGCCGCAAGAAAATTTAAGGATCAGGATAATTTTCAATGACGAACAACAGGAGTTGGTTTTCTCTCCTTAACAGAATTCCAGTGCCGAAGCTGTAAAGTCGAAACACTTTTGCAACAACATCATCATCATCATCAGCAACATCACCACTACCACCAACAACAACAACAACAAAATCAACAACAACAATAGCAAACTCAACAAGAACAAAATCAACAACAACAAGAACAAAATAAAGGAAAACGTCATAAGTGAGACTTCAGTATTCCGGTGTTGACGTCTGTGTAAGGCTTTCTATTTTTTTTTCTGCAACAATCTGAAGTGACATTCAGATGAAATCTACACCTCGACAAAGGTCCCTGTGTCCCGTCTTCTTGTATATTGATGGAGACTGATCTGAATATTCAACTTCCCCTAATTAAAAAAAAAAGCCAATTTCGTCCATCATTCTTCTATAAGTACATTGTGAAACCATGACAACGAATAGAGTACCATCCGTCTCTTCCCCCCCCCCCCCGCAGTTTATGTCATCAAATATCGCGGTATATTACAGTACCAGGGAAGTTGTGACGTCATAATATGTGGAGTGGAAGCAGAGTATTATTGTGCCCCCTTAAGTGCCTGCGATGTGACAATTGAGTTGGGAGAGCCATGAATTATAGATTATATCGGCAGGAATACGAGAGTGATCCCCGAGTTTCGGATCTGCATCGCGCATGAGGCAAAAGTTTGCTGGGGCACGAGAAAAACACACGCGAGCGACGAGCAAACGGAGCGACGATCTCATGAAAGATGCACTCCGAAATGGGATTGGTACTTTCGCACCTTTCGGTGTTTTTTGTTTTGTTTTTTTTTTTTTGCCATGTCACGTGACCTGCGTTCTTATCAAGAGGGTTGTATGTTGTGCATGTCCACGTACATTATTTGACATTTCGGTGCTTGCTATCGTTCGATTCGCGACTTGGGTGAAAACCAGAAATGGCTTTCGGCGTGCCTCTATGAGTTAGATGTTTTGTTATCTTTTTAGAGTTTTGTTGTTATTTTGTGAGTTGTTTTTTTCTCGTTTGCATTTATGATGAAGCCTTGTATTCAAGTCGCGTCCATAATGCCATAACACCCCGCAGCACATTATTTTGGATGAAGACGCTTTAATATTTATACAACCTATGAGTTGATGCCGGGCACGAATGCATCACGGCCTTGCGACTATGATAATTATGTGAATACAGCCAAGTGTTTGCTTTTCTTTTCTATAGTCTGTACCTTTCCCCATCTCTATCTCCTTACCTTGCGCCCTCTAATCCGTTACATCTCACATCACATTTGCCCCTCATCCCTTTAAACCTCTTGCCTCCTTTTCCTTATTTTTACTCGCTTCGATTTCTTGAAGCTCGAATGTGGAATTATCAGGCCCTTGGAATAGACGCTGGGAGAAAATGCCCGTCTTCCGAGTGTCATTAAAGTCGATTAAGTGGTAACACATGTAGCTACATCGATTCTTCTGAGTGGATGAAAACGATGCAAATTATCTGAGCGTCTTACAAGTACGACGCGTTATCACGGCCATTTTTTTTTTTATGATGATGAATGACTAGGAAACATTATTTTTGAGGTTTTATGAATATGCATGTATGCAAATTCGTGTAATCATGAATATTCCACGTCGAGAGAAGCTCCGAGAGATCGCACACAATCCCATGGCGCCCCGAGGAATAAAGTCAATTTCTGGTGTTTTTTTTTTTTTTTTTCGTTTCCTTCTTAAAGATTGTGGTGATGTGGCCCTGGTCACCATCTCATCCTCGAGGTGGTAATAGAGAATAAAATGAAAAACTGGATAGTGAAGAATTAAAAGACAGTGCGTAATCGGTCGTACGGTAATGTGGTTTCTTTGGGTTAATCATAGCTCAGTTAAATAGAATGCTCTGTGTGTGTGTGTGTGTGTGTGTGTGTGTGTGCGCGCGTACCTCTTGTGAAAGGCATAATAGTAGAATGTGTGTAATTTTTTTTTGAATTGTTATATTCTCAAAGGAAATGGAATTAATAAAAAGATCACTGAAAACAAAAAAATAATAGACAGAGAAAGGGGGAGGGAGAGATAGAAGCCCCTTAGACAATTGGCATGATGTAAATAATTGAACGCTGTTGGAGGGAAGCATATAAGTTCAAGTTAAGTTAATACGTACGCCTGCAAGTTTCCATGAAAAGGCCAGTATAAACATGCCGAAAATTTCACTTTCTAAATGTTAAAGAATACACTTTGTATTCCGGTGTTCACGAGTTGACTTTCTGGTGTGAAAAGCTAGTTATCTCTCTCTCTCTCTCTCTCTCTCTCAGGCGTATACTGTACATGATGGGCTAAATCGTCATATCCCCCTCCCAATAAAAGAAACATTCTAAGACAGTAAAGGTTGACACACAGAGCTGTCGCCGTAAGCACTATAACAATAGTTATAGTTAAGCAATAGCTCCGACAGCATGCGGGAGAAATAACAGCTATTGTGCGCAATACCTGCTCCGTAATCACAGATGCAACAATCTAACTAGCAATGGATGAGTGGACACGTTTTGGAAACGTGCGATTCGACGACATTTTACACCCCGGAAGGCGCGCACGTCACTGAGCGTTGTAACCTATTCGCACATGAAACGCAGAGTGGAGTGTTTTCTTGGCATTTTTACTCCCACTTCGAAATTCAACGACGTCGATAAACAGTGATTAAATAACGACGAAGTGTCATTCGAGCCAGAACCGCGCCGCTGCAAGCGACAGGGACGATTTAGCAATATAACCCGCAGGCACACCTGTACTTGATTACGGAAGGGGGGGGGGGGGAGATAGGGAGATGGGGAGGGGGAGGGGGCGAGGGAAGTTGATGGTACACAATCGTTTCAACTTCTTTTGCGGGAAATCACTGTCTGACAAACCATTGTCAGTCCAGCTTTTATGTACCCGATGTCAAGCATTCATGAAGATGCTTCGGCTGTAAAAAGCAGTTAACCCCCTCAGTAGACCCTTTACCATGCTGTTGACATGCTATGTAGACCTACGTTAACATGTTGCTGACGGGACTAATAAGGTTGAACCTCTTTACCAAAGAAATGAACCTGGGAGAGGTCCGACCAGAAGACGGGATGATGGTAACAGACCAATGATGACATGCACGCACCAACGTTTGATCGAAGATTTCGCCACCAAACCAGAAGCACTATACCAGACCACAAGCCACTGCCAAGGCCTAAATAAGGGTCACTATAACGCCATGGACTGCACCGTGAACTCATCCCTCAAAAACAATCGCTGATTTCGTTCATGACATTTATAAGTTTTTTGTTTTTTGTTTTACAATCATTCAATCATTAACAACAGACAGTCAGGACAGTACGACGGACTGATAAACGAAAAAACGCCGGCAGCTCTAACCCCCCCCCCCCCGAAAAAAAGCTCAACAGTACAATTCTATAACCTTATTGGACAAGGCGTTGAGTTGTTTTGAGTTTAAAGTGCTGTCAATAGGTTCGAATTTAGGACCCCAAGAAAAGATGGCAGAAATGTTGTCCTCTGACCCACAAAAGCCAATCATCCTCGGATCATTACGTTAGCCTAGTCCAAATCTTAAATCTTATATCTCCAAACAGTTTGCTAAATTCACTCTATTTCCACTGGAGTCAAGAAATGGTACAATCGATTTGACAATGAGAAAATGATGACCGACCGCATTTGATATCTTTTTATCAGTGTTTATCCCTATAAACCCATGGTTGAGCGTAAGCAATTTAACCATGAACGCATTAACTCTCACTCATAAATGAAAGACATGTTTAGATTAAGGTGGTATTCACTTAGCTGACAAAAGATTTGGAGCAGATTTTTTAGATTACAAAAAAGGTCATGTCACGATCGAGAGGATAGTCGTCTTTATAGCAACAAGAGAAGGGGCCCACTGCTGATATCAAATCACAAGTTTTTACATCACAACATAATAGAAGCTCGAGAAAGAAACTCAGGGAAGATGAGAAAGAGACATGCAACTGCTTTAAAAAAAAGAATGATAGCATTTTTGTTTTCAAAATGCAACAACCTGCTGGAAGTAGGCAGATGTGAAAGACCAACAGTCAATTAACTGTTGTAAAAGAAGTATAAAATGAAAGAGGGTGTGCACTGTCTTATGATTTGGTACAATTCAGTAGCTCTGGTTTTTCGTTATCAACTGGTTGTTGTTTATAAAAATAAGAGAAAACAAGTCAGTTGTTTGAGTTCTCTTTCCTCAACTCAGTGAGTACAGTCGGTATGCTTAACAAGCTCATTAGCAGGAAAAAATAACAACAGAGAAAACAATGCGCGTGTAAAATCTACCGAAATTCCACAACACCATATGCCATAGCGCGCACGTTAGCCTGTACGCTCGTCTTCTGCAGACGACTTTCCGACCGTTCCGCGCCCTTTCATAGACGAATAAATTGGATTTTGTGGCGTCATCACATCTAATGACATACTGCTTCTTAGCGTAGTCACGTGAGCCGGTCGCTTCTTGCCTGCACTCTCCCTCCCTCTTTCTCTCTGTCTCTCTCCTATTCTCCTATGTATCTATCTATCAGGTCTGTTTGTCTGTCTTTTTGTCTCTTTCCTTGTCTCTCCGCTGCACATCAATTACAACCAGCCAATAAAGCCTTGGATCGATTCGTCGTGCTATACTTGCTGCAGAAACGGATGTGTTCGCATACTTCCTGGCAGTGCAAACACTCTCTCTTACACACACACACACATATGCCTCACATACACATCACATACACACACCCACACACATTCACACACACACACACACTTAACACACTCGGATGATACATCCATGTATGGTTGGTTGCTGTTGTTGTTTTGCTTGTGTCTCAACGCTTGGCAATTCACGGGACGGATCGATTTGAAACTGACAGAGTACAGCTGTCACGACTTATTACTGAAACAAAGTTTATTTAAGAGTCGAGTTCCGTCTACATGTCCCCACCTCTCTCCCCGCCCTCCTTCTTTTCTCTCTCTCGCTCTCCCATTCCATCTCTCTCTTTGCGAATGATTCCCTCTTTCACATTCGCTAGAGTTTGTCGAATTAAGCCAAAGCGTACAAAGGTACTTTATCAGAATATTCCGAGTTCGACAGTAGATTTAAAAATACGCCCCATGCAGGAAACGCGTTGAGGGCCTGTGTAGGCGAGTAATAACAGGTGTTTAAGATCTTAAAGTCCGCGAATAACTATTTGGAAATCATCGCGGAATTCTTTGTCCATGTATAGTGTTATTACCCATCATTACTGTAAATTTTCCTTTAATTCTTTTTTTTTTCCCAAATCGGAAGAGAAAGAGAGAGAATGAGAAACAGACAAACAGACAGAGACAGAAAACAACACGGCCGTTACGACACTAACTTGTCAGGACCTATAACATGCGGTATACGGTATGACGGCGACGCAAACGCATTGGGCAAGCAAACTGTCGGAGCGATATCTGTATACGCTGATTACTGGAAAGCATCGGGACACTTTTTTCTCCAATGTGAATGGGACACATCGGAACTAATGTTATCAAAAACCAATCAGTTCTGTGGAAAAGCACAGAGTGTTGTCGCTGCGCATCGAATTTATGTGAAATAGACCTGTTCAACAATGTATGCACATTTACGGGTAATTTCCCCCGAGGACCTAGTATGTAGGTTATTATTTTTTTAATCAGCCTTTACTCGGTAATGCATTTTAATACTTCTCTAAAAAGTCAGCTTGCATGGGTTTTCTTTTGTCGGGCACAGGAAGGACCGTTTATAAAAAGGCATGCATAACATCTGAATGTTAGGACATCGTATTGATATTGCGTTCTCACGTGTATGTAGATGTTTTGTATTGTTGGAAATGAAATGAATGAAATGTGTCGGTAAGCGTGTATATCTATCTTAACTCTTAGAGAGCTCCATCGACTATCCAAAGATGTTTACGTCTCCTCTGCGCAGCATACATTATCATATACTGTAAGCTTTACAGGGGCTAGGGGAGATATTGACGCTTTCCAGAATGTAAAAGGCCGTAGGTCCCTTGATTAAAATCATGTTTATTAGTAATCTAGTTCACTTTGGAACCAGATATTACCAACTTGTGCTAAATTCAACTCTCTTGGGGAAGCCATACATGAAGATCATGAAAACTGAGACAAGGTAAAAAGACAGGAATAACATGAGGTAATGACCTCACTTGGCAATCTATAAAGAAAATCAAGATCATAATATATAGCTCTTGAAAGATCTAGGATGTCTCTAGACACGTTCGCATTCCCGTCATTAGTTAGTTGTGAAGGGCAAAACCGTGCGCGTCGAAAATATTTGTCAAGAATTTCCGTCTAGCGCTCAATTTGTTCAATCGCTTTGGAAAACCGTAGATGAAGATGATGCAAATTTAGACAAGGTCAAAAACGAGACAGGAAAACACAGAAGTTAACCTTCGATGGCAATCTGTACGGGATAACAAGATCCGAGGGTGTACCTAGACACGTTCACTTACCTGTCACTAGTTTGGTTTCATTTTGTGAAGGGCAATTCGCGTGGGACGACAATATCTATCAATCAGTCAGCGATGTCCATACACAAGCGAAGACAGGTCACCGACCATCCTCCGACCTCTGAAATCACTGGTCGGCAATTGCTTGTCAACGATTGTACAAGTTCTTTTTTTTCTTAAGTCGGAAAATGGTTGTCAGCGTTCAGCGACCGGTCGACGACCGGTGTTCTTGGAGATTTTCAATGCTGCAAAGAAAACCTTTTTTGCCGACCGAATTGTATGGGCTTCCCCCCCCCCCTTTCAATGGTCGTCGAAGTCGTCGAAGAGTTGCCAATCAGTTGCCAACCTTTCTGCGGGTTATCATCGGTCTAGAATTCTGTTTAAGTTTATCGCAAAACGTTAGCAAGGCGCTCAGCAACTCTTCGGCAAGTTGCTTTCAAAGCGGTCTCCAACCAGTCTGTAACCGATCCGCAACTAGTCGCCGATCGATGTTTCACATTAGAATTTCGGGGATTTGGTCGCCGATTTGTTGTCAGTGATCGGCACCAGTGATTGTTAGGTTGCTTAAGGGCGGTGACCAGTTTTTGTGTAAAATGTGTGACCGGGGCCTGTGGCGATGGCGTCCGAAATTAGTGGTCAAACGCTGATGTTGCTGTTCCTTTGGGGGTGTGGCGTTGGTGCGTCTTATTTTTCTGTTTGCGCCTGAGTCACAATCACATTTCTCTCATATTCTTCAATTGGGGGCAGCGTTGTATACAATTACTGCATAAATATCATGCTTTACTTCACACACGCGTCCTCATTTCTCTATCTCCGTATGAGTTTTCAAATGAAGTCATTTTCTTTGATACATCTACCTAACAGATGACCTGAGCAATTTTCAGTCACCATTAGTTGTCGCTGGTTTTGACATGGCAAGGTTGGGCAAGCTTTAACCCTTTGCGTGTCTATAAATAGAGAAAACCCCGTGGTGTTGCACACACTATCTGAGGTCCCTGACACAGAAAGAGTTAAGTAGATTCTTTTTTTCATCTCCGTTTGTGCTTGAAATATGAACACATTGCGAAACCTGTAATCAGTGATGCGTGTGAATGAGTTTCTGGGTTGAAGTGTATAGGATGCTTAATGTCCGACTTTATTGAAATACAGTCCTTGAGATACCACCTAGTCGCCCGTTTTATTGTTTTTGGTTTTTGTCATTGTAAGATGAAAAGAAAACGATGTCGAAGCCAGCCAGATTAGTGATTTTCATTAAAAAAAGAGAAAGTGTTTGATATTATGAGGCAATTTCTCGTTGTGGGTTACGAAAACGTCGCCAAGCATTCTCGGTGATGTCTTCGTGATTACTGAAACTTCATCATGACACGTTCATATCATTGATCCTTAGTTTCACATACATGAAATGCACTTCAAGATATCTTTAATGACTTCGGGTATCATTCATAGTGTGCTAAATATAGCCTCAAAAATCGTTGGTCAGTTGAGCAATCCTATGTTCAACAACAGCAGAGGGGGGAAGAAATAACAGCAATCAATGAACATCAGACAAATAAGTTGTTTTTAGTCAACGTGTTTTTCGTTCACCTGCTTCACCTTGCACACAAATCTATGATCTATGTGGTAAGTTTGGTGCATGAGTCCCGATCCCACTGTAAGATACTTTCAGTCATAGACAAAAACAATTTTGTTTACATTCTGCCCTTCCTCTTACGCCTTCGACAAACCTTGGACATCATTTCGTCGCAGGTTTTCGAATGGGCTGCTTGTTGATTTTGTGTATCGCAATCTTGTTATGTTTTAGCCAAGTTGAGGTGATTCATACCTCGGGTTCCTCGGGCAGACATTTGGCGTTGGGTGGCTAACGAGCCCTTCGCCCCATTTCGCCCCGTCACTGGCAATAAACAGACTCATATTATCGGGCTCCATGAGCTAAATGTCATTTGACCTTTTTGTGTTTTTCCTGCATTTTTTTTAAAGGTCGAAGCATGTTAATTCGGCAGATGCGTAGGCCTTCGTAAATGAGCAAAGTGCGAATGCCCCCTAGCTATAAGAATTTGATTATCCCCTAACTCTACTAAGGGAGATAGAGAAAAAGAAAAGAGTTAAAAATCATAATTCATACGACTTTTTAAGGAAAAAGAAACAGGCACAACACTTATACAACGTAATCGTGTGGGTATGTCAGCCTCATGTGTTATCATTAGTACACCTGCTCTTTTTACAAAACAACGAAATTCGTATCTGTAACTGTCATACATTCATTTCATTTCAATTGAATACTTCTGATAGTAGATCATGATACGCAACTGTTGTTAAAGGACAAGTTCACCTTCATAAACATAAGGATTGAGAGAATGCAGCAATATTAGTAGAACACATCAGTGAAAGTTTGACGAAAATTGGACAATCGATGCAAAAGTTATGAATTTTTTAAATTTTTGTGTTGGAGCCGCTGGGTGAGGAGACTACTACAGCTTGTAATGTCATATGCGTACAACCGTATAAAGAAAATGTAAAGAAAATTCAACATATTTTCACTTTTTTCGCATAATAAAAGAGCACTTGACTTGCCGCTTTCTAAAGGCAGGGGGAATAATATTACCCATAACATATGTCGGTAACGAGTCAAGGGAATGTGTACTTTTTTCAAAAGATGATTTTTTGTGAAATTCTCTTTATATTGTCCTTATATTGTTGTACGCATGTGACATTACACACTGCAGTAGTCTTCTCATCCAGCGGTTACTGCACAAAAACTTCAAAAATTCATAACTTTTGAACGGATTGTCCAATTTTCCTCAAACTTTCAATGATGTGTTCTACTAATATTGCTACATTCTCTCAATCCTTGTGTTTATGAAGGTGAACTTGTCCTTTAAACAGATGACTCTGTCAGTGTACATGAAGAAATCTCGTGCTTCCGACGGCTCAAGATATTGTTATAAAAGGACTATGGGGTATTAAAAAAGAGCTTTCATTGTTAGATTCTTTCTGGCATATGGGAAGTGGAATAACTTTGAGAATGAAATATCGACGTCCTTTAATCTTTCATCGCAATCTTTTTTGTTTGTTTGTTTCAGAAATTACTATGAGCAATGGGGGCAGATTATACTCGACGCTGACACGTCATTTGAAAACAATGTATGTACGAAGTATACCTAAACATACCCCCCCCCAAAAAAAAAAAAAAAAATGGACTAGATTTTTAAATTCTAAATTTAAGCTCCCCCTAATAATTACAGACAATACTTCCGAGTTTTCGTGTTCTATTTTGGACGAGGATTGAAAGAGAAGCATGTCGAACTCTCTATCCCTATCCAGTGTTTATACTCTGATTTCACGCGGGTATACGTTGTCAGTTCCCGTCGGTACGTAAAAACGGAAGGTTGTTCCCGTTTTGTTCGCATATTCAGTTTGTTCGCGCTAGAGCGGGTATAACCTTCAGCGACAACATATTTTTAGCATCTATAAGGAATATCACTATTAACGATTTCGTGAAGGGGGGAGGGGGACTTTAGAAGGGCGAGCGCATCACCGACAACCAAGAGCACTTCCTGCCTTGAGCTACATCTTGATAAAAAAAGACCCCAGAATAAGATGGCTCACCATGTGTGACGTCATAGCCACCTGATTTAATTGTAGGTACATGATCAAATTACTTATGCAAACGGTGGACTTACTAATTATTCCCTACCGCGATTTATATGAGGGGCTATTGTTTCACAGAAACAACAACACTCTAGTTTGCATTGACTGATTTGGCGAGATATAGTACTATGTTCGTTTTCTGTTGTAAAGTAGTAAAGACTGTTCAAACTCCAATTTTTTATTAAACGCAAAATTACGCGATACTGCCTGTTATCAAGATCTTAAGTTTATAGAAATTGATAAGACGACTGCATCCATTCATTCACAAACTCCTGAAAGCTTCTTTCACTCGATCCCACTAAAACGTGGCACTGTCTCGGTCATGATGGACGACATTTTATGCGGCGCCATTTACCCATACACGCTATCTTGCTGTCGTAAGGACAGTATCGAGCTCTTTATGCCTTTTGCGTTCAAACTCACGCCAGGTTTCAGGTTGGAACACAGATATCACGGAATTTACCTGATCCGTCAATTAATTTATCTTGATATTGGACATGGATACGCCAGGTCGATTTGTTCTGAACGTAGAGAGACCGCAAACAACAACAACAACAACAACAACCGAGAGGCTGCTACAGAGTAACGTCTTAAGACGCAGTAGTCGCTTAATCAGACGGACAGGTTATAGAGAGGCTTATAAAAAGTTTATAATGCCGGTCTTTCTGTACACTACTGTCATTCCAAAGACAATCTATAGGTTTCGCGTTATTACGTCCAACCTCTTAGAATTACTGTGTAATTGAAATTACCTGTTGTGTGTGTGTGTGTGTGTGTGTGTGTGTGTGTTGCGCGTCTGTTTGGATATACTTTACGTGGCAAATTAGGAGTAACTTAAGCTTATGACCAATCTATCAAGGCAATCAACGGCTTTTAGCACTCAAATGGTCAAGTGTCCTCCAAATGACTATAGGTGCTCCTGACAGCGAACTCGAACCAGAGACTTCACTATCTAAAGTCCGTGGCAGAACCATGTTTCTCACTGATTCTATCCCAAGACGAAATCTCTAAAGATTAATGATAATGCACACACCATGTCTCATTGGGTTGTATTCTTTTGCTTATAATTATGGATCATGTTAGCCTAAACATTCCGTCATTGTTCTCTCTGTCAGGTTGCTGCGGGAGGATGGTGCCGCCAATGTGGACAGGGATGTCTCGGAAAAGCTTGGGGAGGAGGAAGGTAAGGACCCCTCCCACCCCTCCACATTCTTCCCAGTCAACAATCCCCCTTCCTCAATCCCCCTTCCCTGCACACCAAAAATTTCCTGAAGTAACCTGGTAATCAAATAGAACAAAAAAGTTTCTTTTTATTCGTAACGGCAGATAATAGTTCAAAGTTGGTAGAATTAAAGATAAAGAGGAATTCGACAAATCACAGCAGTTGTAGGTACTGCATTTGTCAATCATATATGACGTCATTTTAAGCAGTGCATCCATTACATCAATTAGATATCAACTGAGTCAAATGGTTTTTTTCCCCTCTTCTGTATGACTGCGCTTTAAAAAAAAATGATTATTTCAAGGCATTTTTCTCATTCTATTTTGATTGCGCTCGCACATTTCGCACGGTTGGATTCTGCTATGACTGTATACCAAATCAAAACTCGAACAGACACACAAACACACACAGACAACACTTGAAGTGCTGAAAGCAGATGAATTGCCGGTTATCAATGCAGTTAATACTAAAGTCAAGTGACCGTGAAACAAATCATACTTTAGATTATATGGGTTTTTTGTATCCGAATGGACATAACAATAGTAGAATTAATTTGTCACGTTTTTTCCTCAAAATTGTCGTGTGTTGAAATTTCCTCAATCAAAGCAACTTGCTTTTTGGGGGTAAGTTACCCTTGAGGCAATCCCCCTATTTTTCTGTTTTGTTATCATTATCATCATTATTTTGCACCTGAGCGTTCTCTACGATAGCAGCGTAATTGGAAGTCGTGCAGGAAAATTCTGCTACAGGGTAGCTGACGATTTATTTAATCGGATGAAACTGTCTCGAAAAGTTCCTACTCTTGCTCGAGCTGTGCCGGTTTTTTAACCATTATATTTCCCTGCAATATTTGGATTCGCGTGTATGCTGATCTATTTTTGAATAGCCAGGACTAGGCATAAACCAATTTAAACTTTGAATGTGACTTCCCTCTTTTTCACTGTCCCTTCTTTGTCACTATTAATTTTAAATCGCCCATGTGTGACGAACGATCCGTCTTTTTCCAGTGAAACTTAATCACGACACGATGAGGAAGAATGGCTAGCATGGTCAACATTAGATCTCGCTTGATTATTTGACTATCTAATAATTTGAAGCATGTCAAATTGGACTTTTATCATAGACGGCTGAAGTGATGAATGTGGTTGTTGGAGAATTGTGTTTGTTTTGCGTGTCAATTAACTCCGAACTCCGGGGAGTTCAGTAATAAATACTGGTCAAATTTCTGGGGGGATTGCTACGGTACACACCAAACTTACAATGCGTCATGATCACCACATATACCCCCAAGTGAATCAGATTTTTGAGACTTTGTTTCCAACTATAAACTTTCAGTGACAGTGGTTTTCCAATGGAACAGTGTATGCTGTGAAACAATGTGGAGGCGTTCGAGTATCAAGAGAAACACTGTGGAATACAATTCAGTAATTCACTCCAACTTCGTTACTGCCATTAGACATATATCAAATTTTTTTCTAATCATTTTTACTCATTTCGTGCAGTTGCAAATTTAATTGATCCTCGTGCATTGATTTTAACCGTTCCGATGTCAACGCAGTATAGGGGAGTTTTTTAACTTCATTAAAAAAAAAAAAATCTTTCTCTCCCTCCCTCTTCGCTTTATTTCAGGCAAGGGTAGATGGACGCCCCCAACGTGCACTCTAGGGGAAATCACAGAATGTGACAGCGAGGTCTTGGAAGGACTTGATACGCCACGTACACCTCGCTCAAACCACACCACACGAAGTCGAGAGGTCTCATTCTCGGTCACCGAAAGAGAGGCGAGGTAGGCCGAGTCTTCACAGAGGGACTCCGAAATGTTGGATTTTTTTTTCCCGTGCTCTGCCCTTCCCTTCTCATTACATTCAGTATCTCAGAATAGAATATGTGTCAAAAGTGCTCTTCTAGATCTCGTTTCTCGAAAGTGGCAAGTTTGGGGCCCTGTGGCATAGTGGATACGTCCTTGGACAAGATGTTTTTACCCGCTATGTCCCTTGGTGAATAAGACATTATTATAATTATTGTTATTAAATGCGAAGTTAGTCATCCCTGTGTCATACAACCGTGAAAAAACAAACAAACTTTTCTTTTCCAATACTCTTGCCGTGATTGTATCATGTAAGTTACTTGTAGATTTTGAAATGAAAAAACATCTAACATAATGAAGATGTTGGTGTGATTTCTTCTCGGATTGGTTTAGTTTAAATTGGTTTGATCGAGTGTTAGACTAATTTGTGGATCTTTGCTCATCTGATCATAGGTATTGTGACCTCAATGGTGACGTCGCAGACAACGCGCAGGTCGTCATTCGACGCCATGGGGACATGAGCCCTTTACACCCACCAAGCGTAGAGGACTTCGACAGACCCAACAGGATTCGGGGAAAGTCCCCTAGGACTTTGCTGAACCCGGGTGAAGTGGTGCAGAGTGAACCTACCCGCTCGGGAGACTCCATGACCGTCCTGGTGCAGGTCCACAACCACCCGGTGAACGACGGCACGGGGAAAAGGGATCCAAAGAACCCCGATTTTAAGAGCAGCAAAGGGGAAATCAACCAGGTTCGATTGCACGACGAGAGGCAGAGAAGCCCGATCCGAGACAGCGGCGGAAAGAGAGAGCGAGACAGGAGCCTTGATGACAAGGTGTCCATCAAGGGCGACCGGTCTCCCGGGAGATCGCGGAGAAAGGAGACTGCCGACTCCGACAAACGTCCGATTGACAGGGAGAATAAGGAAGAGCGTCGTGAGCGACCGGAAACCAACGGTGATCCTGTTCCGATCAAGAAAGACCAGATGGCCAGAGCTAGTGAGTATCGTGACCTGTGGCAGCTACGGTCAACGCTAGAGATGCAGCACTCCTCAGATGACTCGGGGTCGTCGGAATACGACACCGTGATAGGCGGGAGTGGTGAGGATGATGAGCGCATGCTGCCTCCCATGCTGAGAAGTCCGACGTTGGAGGAAGAGAGCAGCGGGCAGGAGAAGAGCGAAGGAAAGAGCGGGATCGATGATAGCTTTGAACAACCTGTCAGTAGTATTAGCGCCGAGGATTCGGATGTATCCGAACGAGATCGCGACAGCGGAGGATCCGGTAAGGATGCTGCCCGAAACCTCCGTAAAATGCACGGGGACAGTGGATATGCCTCCATTGAACAGAAAACGGAGACTGAATGGAAGCGACGCCAAATGTTCGCAGCGAGCGATCACGAAAGCACCAGCTTTGAAAGCGCTCAGACTTTTACCATGTCTAGTGATAGCAGCAGTCCCACTGTGGACAAGCCACTGGTCAGTGCCGTTGTTGGACGCGCGAGTGAGGAAAGCAGACCGATGACGCGCAGAGGGGATCGTCGAACTGCTTCGACCAAGCGGCGTGAGTTTGTCGCAGGGCGAGAAGAAGCTATTTTCGGGAGCTTCAGCTTCCCAGAAGAAGAAACGGAGACGTCCGGAACAGAATCTACCATGACAACAGGAAAGGACAGTGACCAAGCCTTGAGCGATAGACGAGGTGCTTTACGAGAAAGAAAAGTGCGCCGCACGAGTCCGCTGGCGAGGTCAAGGGAGGACGGACTGAGTTGCTACCCCAAGGGTCGCGATTATAGCATTGACGAAAAGACAGATGCCCTTTTCAAAGAATTCCTCAAACAAGATGTGCTTTTCGATACGAACACTAGACGATCACGGCCGTACAGAAATCACAGGTTACAGCTACACAACAAGCAACACAGCGACTCTATGCTAGAATACCCAACGAAAATCGTAACTAGTCAAGGGGGCAATGAGCCACGAAGCGTAAGCTTTGAATCAAGAGCAGCAACAGAAAGCTCGGCGAAAGAACGGCTTACTACTCTCTTGCCTGGCACGGGTAGATCAAAATCGCTGATTTCGCAAGACAGCATCGAGGAGGAATACTTACGTCAGGAGCGGAAGAAAACGTACAGCGCAGACTGTTCTCCGGACTCAAGGTCATCTCGCGAACCTTCGAGGGAACCTTCGCCGACTGGCGATCCGAAATGCCATCCAGCTCCTCCCTACAAGCACTCGTACGACAGACACGAAAAAGCAGCTATCCTCGACGTGCCTCCCAGGTTGGAAGACGTGAAGAATCGACGGAGCGCATTCCGTCTAGTCCGACGGTCGCCACAGGTACGGCGCGCAGGGGCTGCCTCGTTCCATGACTGCGCGGTGACAGCCTTCAGTGCAGACCTGAGCGAGATGGATGACGAACGAGAGCGCACGAGGAGGGAGAGCATCCCTTCCAGGCACTCTCTAGACTTGCGTGACCTCCACGATCGCCAAACGATGGAGCCACCGACCATCCTTGTTGGGGGTTATGAGACCCCCGATGAGCAGCACACGCCCGATAGGGAGGATCGCCTAAAGGCGCGGGGGCAGGATCCTCACCCTATTTCACCAAGCCGTAGGACGCCCTCTGACGAGTACTTGAGGTCGCCGCGCTCGGAGGAACGATCACGTAGCCCACGGAGTCGAAGGCACCAGCGGTTCAACGATGTAAGCCCGAATCGAGGAGATTCTTCAGGAAGAGGTGTTTCGCCGGGCAGGAGCGGGAACGCCGCACACTATCGATCAGCAAAGTCACCAACAAGACCAAGACGCAGCATGGAAAGTCTAAGCATGGACAGGGATGATAGAGTGTATCGTGACTCCGCAGAGGGTAGGAGAGATTTCTTGCAAGTGCCTGGAAATCGAGGAACCGGGCGCTCCGCCAGCTCTTCACCACGACATCGGCTGAGGAAGCACGACACATTCGGCGGAGTCAGCCGACCCTTCAGCGAAGAGTGCCTGTCGAGGAGCGACGAGCCCATCCGAGACCATCCTGAATACCAGCAGACGTTTCACCAGGGCCGGTACGTCCGGCCGATCGATTTCGAGAAGCTGGAAAAGCCCCACAAAAAGCCACATTCCAAGCAGGCAGAGAAGATCATCAGGTTCGAGACAACGCGAGCTGGCTCGGAGACCGCCCTTTTAGATTGCAGGGAAGAACGCAGTCGACGGGAAGCTCGCAGGTCGCCGGTGAGGGCGCACAGCGATCAGGATGTCCTCTCCGACTGGAGGCGAAACGGAGAACAGAAAGCGAGATCACCCGATAAATTTTGATATTGGCTTTATACTGGCACTGCGCGTGGATTGCAGACTGTTGTATCTACATAAGCACGCCTTGGTATTATATGCAATAGAATCACGAATAGTTACGCTTAATTGTCAACACCTGAGACATCTTGTGGTAGAAAATACTTGGTATAGCAGACGATGATATGATAAAACATAATTGTTACATTTCTAGCTGTCATGATTGTCTTTGAACATTTACTAGTGGTAGACAAGGTAAACCGATAGCTGTTCAAATTCATCCTATTTCACTGTGTTTCTGTTGATCTTGCGTTACGTTTTGACTCGGCAGAATGGTAAACCGAGCAATTGCTAACACCATCAAGAGACCAATATTCCACAGATAAATATGAAAAGTTAGTCTATCGATAGTAACTATCGATCCTATCTCCTTTAGGTTCATTTACGTATCATTTGTATGAATCCAGCATGCGATACCTGATATTCCAATCTCTCTTCTGTTGGTAAGAGGTAGAAAAATGATATGACAGTGCGAAGATGTTCAACAAAAGAGACAATCGAGTTATTTGCAGATTTTTAGCGCGAAATATTGCCATACATTGTCATTCATGCAATCATTGTTTACCAGTATTTATATCAGCTCCAAGTTTTTCAAGCTCGTGTAAAATTTGTATTAAATGCTTATTATTACGTGAAAAGAGAAATATCGATTTTTAAACGCGTCCGTAACCGTACGGAAAATCATACCAGTAATTCGAAACAATTTGCAGGTTTTATATTACGTAATAATCGCAAATGGCTGTGCCTTAAATGTGACCCTGAGTAAGTAATGCAATGATGGATCGAAGCTATGTGTTTGAGAAATGCCATATTACTCATGTTTGAAGAATGAGTTGTGTTTGCAAATGTAGTGATGTGATGTCATTCTCGTACCCGAGTAGCATATACATTTTTGGGAGGTTGAACCAAAGCAAGACGATCGAGGAAGATGGGTAGGCGGGAAGGGAGGGGGAGAGGGGAGTAGGAGCAAAGAAAACGCAGCTATTCTTGTAAAGCGGCTGCAACAGGAAAGGCCATCAGATTTTTCCAACCTCCTGTGAAGCGTTCCATAGTTAGTTGCAATTTGAATTGTCATCGAAAAAAAAGCAGTAGTAATCTTTATCATCATAAGCAGCAGCAGCATGAAACTTCGATTTTCAGTACATAATTTCAAGCCGATGGCCATTTTTGTCAAATTACTGCATTAATGAGACTCATGACTTTTGCAGGATTTTGCCGGCAAGCCAGTCCTCTCTATACTGCGCATATTGCGTACGTGCATGCAAACTGCAAGGCAAGTTTTCCTTAAATATGAAACACCGCGCCAAAAAAAAAAAGAGTTTTCTCAGATACACTGTATTCCGTTGCATCAAGTGAAGACAGTTTAACAACCCAAACTGTAATATTGATTTGATTTTGTTCTTCTGTTTTGTGAAGGTTTTTTTTTTTAACTTGGGGGGGGGGGGGGGATATTGAGAATGAGCTGTACCGCACTTTGCAATCATCGTCAGAAATAACTACATGATCGACAAAGAGGGCGCTTGTTCTATGTTGATATATTTACATGCTACACTTCACACACCTCGACATGCCACCTTTTCCTTGTTTGGTTGTCGAGTTTTGAGGTCGATGAATTTATAGCACTGTTCCTCATCGATTTGTATCAATTCGAAGAATGCAATGGAACTATATGGGGATAACGTAATGCAAAAAAAAAAAATGTGCAAAAGACATCAGCTGTGCAGCTGTTCGGGGCCTAATGCCCGACAAGTTGCGACTTACAGCTGATGTGCGACGAATCAAATTCATGGGGAATTAGCTTTTTTTTCAGACTCGCTTGCTTCTTCGGTCGTTCCTGGCGCTAGAACTGCTATCGTGTCGGTGCAGTATTCGATGATCGCGTTGGGGTGTTTACAAGAATTACATAGACAAACTGTGTTTTGTCGCATGAATGTGTGCAGATTATACACTGTGGTAGATACAACGGGGTACACAAGAACGGTTTGAGGCATTAAAAACAACAAGAACAAGAACAACAACAACAACAACAACAACAATAGATTAACAGTAGCCTGAAGAAAAGCTATCGCTTCTGGCTCCTCTGGGCATTTTTGCCCATAATCCTTGACTTTTGCCGGGTCAGTGTGATGAAAACATACTTACCATTATGTAACGTTTGGAACGTTACAACTGTAGGGTCACTTTTTGTAAGTGTGATGCGTATACTCATGTGGTATCAACGAGTATTAATGTGTGTTTGCCAGTAATCATTCTTTGAAGGAAACGAATGTGACTTTGTCTGATGCGTATTAACTATTTCTGACAGCAGTAACCTCTCGGTTTATCTATTACTAAACATGGACTACAGAAGATGGTATAAGATTTTCAAATATGAATGTACTGTGCTACCAACAAAATTGAAAGGTATCCAATAATGTGCAGTTAATGCAATATTATCTTAACTTTTAATCGGCATGGCCTGCATGTGCTTGCAAGTTCAAAATTAAGTTCTCAAAGGGAGAACCCAAATGCATTGTGTTTTCGTTCCATCTATCATCTATCCATCTATCTATCTATCTATCTATCTATCTATCTATCTATCTATCTATCTATCTCTGTCTTTCTCATGCCTTCTGATTTTCTAATGATTAAAACCAATTTCATCCGACAACCCTCGTACCTTCATCTCAATTTCATATCCATGAAGCAACATGACATAATCAGTATCTACAGCCGCGTGGAGTCCAGGTTTGGATTTCTTTCTGTGTGATGAAATAATCATGTGAGAGTTCGATAGAATCTCCCGTCGACGGTGTGCAGCAAACCTGGGGCTGTATTATAAAGCTGTTCGTAAAGTAACGAACGACTTACGAGCGACTGGTGATCAGTTCTTGTGCAGAATTATGGAAATTCTGAAAGGTATAGCACATCAGAGCTGATCACCAGTCGTTCGTAAAGTTGTTCGTAACTTTACGAACAGCTTTATGAAACAAGGCCCTGGATGATCGGGTGAGGTGCGGTGATCACTAAGCTCTGCAGGCCAGGCATAGAACGTCACTGAGCCTTGGTGAGATAAAATTTGATCAGAGGCTGCTTACAAATGTTTTGGTCGACTATGCAATATCTATACGGACTCGGCTCCGTTGCCAGAGTTGCAAAAGGTCGTTAGTCGTATGTGTGAATAAACTAAGATTGGTGCAAATGAAAAAAAAAAGAGGAAAAGGAGTTCCTTATCATCTCTGTACTTGCTCGGCGTTTAGGGTCAATGTTACCACAAAGCTTTGGCTCGCTGGAAAAAAAAACAACAACCAAGATATTAATATATCTGCGGATTTTTTCGTTTTCTTTTTAGTTTGTTCTTTGGCGGGTTCATTTCTGTTTCTAAAGGTCTAAACGTTTATGCCCTAATCATATCGTAAATGGCATAAGTGTAATAACAGCAACGCATTTGAGAACATAATTATGCAAATGAAACTGCTCTGCGGATGCCGCGCCTACGCACAGTGGCAGCTCTCCAATGGACTGAATAGTCGATTCATGAAATACCGTATCGAGTGACAAAATACATAATTCCTCAGTACAAACAACACAAAAAATCCTGTATGCGGCTACTGATGTGCGTTTGTGACAATTGGCAAAAGGGTCAAAGGTCACTTGCTGGTATTGATTGTGACGTAAAAACAACTTTGCTTTTCATGTGACTAATCATTATCCGAGTGGGTCTTTCATAATCGTTCTTGCCACCTTTTCTCCGTTAATTCTGCTGATCTTGTTATTTTCTTTCTGAAGACCCACGATGTTCAAATGAAATTTCGGGAACTAGAATCTGTGCTGACTAATATTGTCGGAAAGTCTATCTCAAAATCGAGTGGTTTCTTGTGTAATACTTTACATTCCATCATATTCTTTTTTTATTTTGTTTCTATCCGAAACCTCTTAAATTATGACTGTAAGATCGGCTGCCTACGTGTATATAGTGTTACGAGAAAATATTTTTGTACATATCATTATATTGATTACTTAGTAGTGTGTAGATGCAAAGAACGTGAAATTTTAACACAGAGAGATATAGAGGAACGAATTTCTGGGCTACTCTTGCACATGTAATGCAATATAGGCAATAGGGAAAATAATACGTGTAAAATGAACGAGCAGCACTCTTACTAAATATCGTATGTATTGAGACTTACTATATAGACTATTTAAAAACGAAGAAGCCTTTAAATGTATTATATTGATACACATGCAAGATACAAAAGTGTCAAATTGTAACAACGAATAAAACGAAATCGAATATATTGTTTAATCATTGTCAAAAAATGGTCTTTTCTTTGTGAAGCGTATTCGTCATCTCTCGCTGTTAACATCCCTTCCTCCCTCTCTTTCTTCCTCTCTCTTTCCTCTGTATGTCTGTATATGATTTTTTATTGTTTTATTTGGCGGTGCTGAACACAAGAGTATACTCACACCCCTCTCCACGTTTCCAAATGCGACGAAAACGGCGAAACATAATAATTACTGATTGATAATTGATTACCGATTATTGATCACCGATGATTGATGGATAAAAGTCAAACGTTGAAGGTCACACTTGTGAGATGGGTATTATAGTCGCTCACCTCACTGGTCCTAGCTTGTCCAAAATTCCTTCCGGACAGATTGAAAATAACGCACACTTCACGATTATCAGTTTTCTAGTTTTGTATTCTTCTTTATTCAACCACTTCTCAGACTCATCATAAGCAGAAATTCATTCATTTGAAACAAATAAAGCATAAGGCGTTATACATATCGCTACCGTCATTCGACATATGACATTAACTTGGTTTTTGTTTTTGTTCTTGTTTTTGTTCTTTTTTTCTCGTTATACATCAAGATTTGGTCTATAAAATAGCGCGTTACGCAAGACCACTACCGAACTAACCCCAAACCTTACCAAGTTTACAGGATAGATAATTGTGGTAGATTGCATGTCATATCTCTATTTTTGTTTTCTTTGTGTGTGGAGGTCTCTCGCAATACTCTAAAATCTATATCCTATTATGGCTCATCAATATTATGAGTATGACACTTTAGAACTTCTGCTTTTGAGGATGAAGGCCAATGAGGCCTACAAAAGTATGAGTATTGCAATCAATCAACCCTTTAATTTGCATTCAACCTTTGCCACAAAAGCAATCTCCCCTAATTGTGGTGACGATGGAGATGATCGCACTATAGTAGTAGCCCTAACACCGTGCATGAATGTAATCTCGCCAAATAATTACACTCTATACGTCCAGTTTTAGAAATACATAACTACGGCGACGATTACATTCGTCTGATGATTCATTCAAGACATAAGTGTCACCCAGTGGCAGAAAAATAAGTTTGTATTTACATTGAATAGGCCTTACACAATAGGTATAATTATTATATAACATCGAACGCCATCCCGATTTTCATGACCTCATGGAAAGTAATGTAACTGAATACTCTATCAACCACACCCGTTGTCTCGGGAATATTGAGCAGATCGCGTCGGAGTCAAATTAAAGACCTTAAGTCACATGATTACTATTACTGTTTTGTTCTAAAACAATGTAACGTGTCTGACTGCAAAAAAAAAAAAAACAACAACAACAACAAACAAACACAAAAAAAAGCTTAAGGAGCAAAGTCTAAAGTGTCGCGTATGCAATATATTGATCAGTGCAAAATCACAAGAACGCAAACACGCTAACTTTGTACAATCTACCAGCAAAATCAGCAATAAATACAACAACAACAAAAATGTTTGAATTATCACATTGATGCATATGTAGGGTTCAATTGTATAAAAAAAAAACACCCTACCGTTCAAATATTTTGCAATAAATCCGCAATATAAGGAGATATCACTAAGATTCTCGATAAACCATTACGGTGGCGGCTTATTCTAGAAACGGTTCTTAAAGAAACTATTGTTCACACTTTTGGTATATTTAACAATAATTAACATTGATAATTCTGATTAACATTTTCATGTTGGTTATCTTTATTCCTGACTGACATTTTATAACTACATACAATGTATTTAGAAGCACAAAGTTGTTTTTTTTTTTCATCTGCAAATTCTAGCAACGATACTAAAATTGGACATGGCAAGATCGGTCATCATCACATGAAGAAACCAAGCAAAAATAAAATCATGTGCCGGTATATATTTCATTTCAATTTCTCGAATTTCATTGAGCTGGTGTGAGGTTAGTTCCTAAATAGTTATTCATGCAAACGTGGCGTTATTCTACAGACGACTGGAAGCTTGAAAGTGGCTCAAAATGTCCAGATAATCAACTTGTCATGTCGAAATCCAGTAGGAAGGAGATCTTGTAGAAGAATCATTGATCAGAATTGGATCCCATCGTTTCTACATTCTGTGGAATAAATCACTACAGATGACAAGATCTCGGATCTAGTCATGTCAACACACTGTAGAAGAGAAAATCAGATGACAAGATTATAGAATCCATCATGTTTGTATACATCAATTTCAAGAGAAGATCAGGTGACACGATATTGTCTAACCCGTACAAATAGAGGAGCAGATTACAAAATACCGGATCTTGCCATGTCTACATCCTGTACAAGAATGATCAGGTGACTATTGATCTCTGATCCCATCATGCCTAAATCTTGTAGGAAAGATGACCAGATGACTAGAGCTTGGATCTTGCCATTTCTACATCCATTAAAAGAGATCATCAGATGACAAGACCAAAAATCTGGTCGTGGCTACATCCTTTACAAAAGATGGTCAGATGGTTATAGATTAAAAACATGTCATCTGATCATCTGTATTCGTGCGGACGTATTCGACATAACGAGATCTTAGATCTCATCATCTAATCATCTGTTCTATACGGAATGTTGACTTGACGAGATCCGAAATCTTGTCATTTAGTCATATCTAGATATGACGATATAAAAGATCTTGTCTTGCTTGTGGTCTGATCATCGGTGATCTATCACTTGGTCAACTCACCTCATCTAATAGCCATTTAGTCTCAACCCACAAGGTCTAATCCTGTTTCGTCTACAACCAGTTCGTCTAATGACCATTTAGTCCAGTTGCCACATAGCCTCATTACCAGTTGGCCTACTTCTATAACTTCCACAAGATCTGAAATCTTGTCATCTCATCATTTTCCCGACTGTCCACATGGCGAGTTGATTTACTTGGACATCTGGGTGGCACTTTTAAGCTTCCATACACACGGGTTGCAAAAATCGGGGATACGAAGATCCAAGGGGCACTCATTGAAAGGGGGTTGTAAAGGTAATTCAAAACATCCCCCATCCATCGATACTTCCCCTTTTACTAAACAATCTGTAGGCACATTATACAAGCCAACAAAGAACTACTATCCGATTTGGTATTCTAAAGATTTCCATCATGTTGCATACGTGTATCCTTTTCAAAAACACGGATTGGTACCATTCAAACTTCTATTTCATCACGTTATTTTGTTTGTTGTTGGAATCATACACAAGTCAGCATATCACTAGAAATACGGGGGGAAAAGCTACTTCTCGTCAACATTTGGTCAGTGGAGTATGAAGTACAAAATCAATAGAAAATGACTGTTGAGAAATGTGCGCGAGAATGACCGCGTGTATTAATTATTGTGGACCTCTCAGATCTGAGACATCTAAAATGCTGGCAGTCTTTCGCAAACACACATAATGACACACACACACACACACACACACCTATACGTAATCACATGCGTACAAAATTAAAAAAAGACAATTGTTACAACAAGCCTATCAACCCTGCGACTGGGAGTCGAACTTTGCAGCATAATATCTATGAGTCCGGAGCGACATCCACAGCACCATGCCAGCCTATTGTGCTATACAGCAACGTGCTCACGATTTCAAAAAGTAATCCCCAGTCACGTCGTCCCCAGTAGGATCTTTGAACCTTTCCGCAGCCAGCTTTCTCGACTTCTCGCTGGTCTGATACCGGAGGTGCGGTCTTTCCGAGTCCACCGCCTCTTCAACCACATCGACGATTTCGGACGCCGTCTGCGCCCCGCCGGCGACCGTCAACATGGTCTCCCTGCGCTTCCATATCATCCTGTACATTTCGCGCGTTTTTTCGTCCACCCTCGGATCGTCCATTTGCTCGCGGAGAACGTCACTCACATCTGGATTGGTCAGGACGTCGGTCTCAACAGGTCCTGGTTGCACGTTGCTTACCCTGCAAGAGAGGGAGAGGGGGAAGGATAGAGAGAACAATTATGATGGAATAATGGATAACATACATTACTAGTGTACCCTACCATACAAACTTGTTCCTAACTAGCAAGAGTGAAAAGAAGCAATAGTGTGCGTAATAAGAATCATTACTTCAGTATTCTAAATCGCGACCTTTATAACAATAATCATCGTAAAAGAAAGAAAGATATTATTCAGAGGGTAGAGGTGCAGGTGCGATTTTCTTCACTTTGTCTCCCTCTACCAATTAAACTCGCACCTGAACCCTCACCCATCTGAATAATATCTTTCTTTCTTTCATTTAACATGCCTTGTCCGCCTTGGACTACTTAACATAGCAATGTCGATATTTCGGAGCTTGGGTATTATTTTTTGTTCCATGTTCATCGTGTCACTGCCGGCAACCAGGGACAGCCTGGTGGTAGTGTCGCTGCCTGAAAAGCAGTAGATGACAGGTTCGAGGATGTGTCCCACTGGTTCTTTTTTTTCGAATTGTTCGTTAATTTACAGATCAGCAGTTGCGATCTTAACAAAGTGAAGAAACTCGCAACTGAATAATCATCGTGATATTAAGGTGATGAGTAACTTTATGACAGAAGTAGCAGCGGATGTAAGATAGTTCCTGTAATATTGCTACTGTTGTCATGGATGCGTACGCTCTGTGTATTATTACGCATATGATTATCTACTGAATTTAACTGGTGAGAAACTTTCGCAAAGACGTGAAGTGGCCGATAAGTTGGTATAAGGGCAACATTATGTCAGTATTGAAAGTTTCGTTCTTACCAAACGTTGGAATGCCGCAGGGACATTGCTAAGCATTCAGAGAACCCCTCGAGCGCAAACTTGGAAGACCCGTACATGTCGTAAAACATCACGCCTATAGGAAAACGTAGACGATGAGAGAATAACGTCATTTTTCATTCACTGTGGCCTTATTTATCAAGAGCAGCTTAGCGTTGAAGTATAAACATTGATCCCTAATAGTCCCTTCTCCCCGGCCGTCATTTTGATGACCTAGAGGTGCTATAGATGGAGCGGCAACTCTTGGTCATCCATGCAAACATGTTTGGGTTCTACCAACATTCATCCACGTTTGGCACCACTCTAACTTCCAAGACAACATTTGGAAACAAAGAAAAAGTTTCCCTTTTCTTTAAGTTACAAGCTGTACTTCAGCGTATTTTTTTTTAATGGACTACTGGAATTTGTTAAGAACCGTTTAGGAAAGAATTCAAAGTTATACACATGTATTTCTGCTGTCCTCGTAATGCGCAAATCTGAAATGAAAATTTGGTCCTCTCAAAGACTGAATATTTTTCCGTATTGCGCGGTTGATAAGTCACATTGCTTGATTACACGTAAAAATATATATATTGCTACCACCATGACCACGGTGAATACATTATTCCAACACTCAACAAAGGTTTCTCACCCATAATTCCCGCCAATGAAGATATGTTAACAATCCGACCCGACCTCCGTCGCTTCATGTGCGGAATCACTTCCTGGGTCATCCGAACGACTCCGAAGAAATTGGTGTCGTACATCTTCTTGAAAGTAGAAATGCTCGTCACTTCGGCTATACTCATACCGGAAATGCCCGCGTTATTCACTGACGGAATTAGAAAAAACAAACACACAAACAACGGTTTATAATGGTAAATGCAATTCAAATGACAATTTCACTATTAGGTGATCAAGTTGACCTTGATAAGATAAGTAGGGTCAATCAAAGGGGGCAGTCTCTCAAATCTATCATAAGGAGATGATGTATTTTTGAAGTTGGACAGTTTGGAATACTTCCACGTAACAATGAATTTTGAATAAAAATGGAGCAAGATGGCGTCTGATATTCCTCCGCAATACCTCATCATTCTTCCAATGTAAGAACATATTGATAATGAGAGACGACAGCTTCACATGACCAGATTGAAAGTTTGATGACACAGCCAAAATATGTTGATGGTGAAGTCAATAACTATAGTAAATATCAGAAGTACCTCCATACAGTACTTGAAAAAGTTTCGTTTAATCTTGGACCCCATAATACAGAACTTTCTCCAAGTAATTCTACATTGTGATACCAAATAGTGCAAATTTCATGACAATAGTACTGTGAACCATTGCCACAATATGGGGAAACAGTGAAATTTTGGCACCTTCTCTTCAACAAAATGATGTCACACAAAGTTGATTAAGGTCAGAAGGACTGAAAAACATAATGCCTCCGATGATTCATGGCGGAGGCATAAAAAAAGATACCATCGCTGAATCGTAACGATTGCTTAAAATGTCGATGGTACTGACATTTTTTTGTTGTCTTGAATTACTATTCTCGTGGCATGAGAACGAATTTCTAACTAAATTCCGTTGGGCACATGTATTTTGTAAGTGAAGTTCTTTTTTACTTTAAGTTGGCAATGTCCTCTTGAGGAAAGGATTGTTCATGTTCCAAATAGTATCATAAAAAAGTGATTATTGATAACACTTCATGTGCAAACGCAGGGTACAGTGTGCCTATGACATACCTAAAACATCTATTTGTCCGTGTGTATCCAAGATATGAGAGACCGTTTCCACGATCGTTTTTTCCTTTGTGACGTCAAGCTCTCGGATGAAGAGGGTTTTATTGAGGGCGTTCCCTGCCGCTGCTTCAAGTTGGTCTTTCTTGGACATGTTCCTCATGGTCGCGTAGACGATCAGCGGCTCCTTGGCGCGCTGGGCCAGTCGTTGAGCGGTCACCAACCCGATACCGGAAGAGCAGCCAGTGACGAGTGCTATTCGAGACGCCATGATTCTGGCAAAACAAGATTAATCTTTATCACAGAGAAAGTGTCCTTTCGTATGTCATGGTACATTTTTGTTTGAATAATTGAATTAATGAACATATGTACACACGCTCCACTCTCCACACCAAAGTGATGACCCCGATGCGATTGGGATTACGTGGTTAGAACAGCTCGATAAATGTCGGCCTATACCGGATGATCATAACAGGTCTAATAACGAATTCATTGTTGCAGGTATCTCAGCTCATGAAATAGCTCATAGCTGAGAAAAAACTAGAAAAGGGAATATTTTGCAGTTGTTCTTGCAGAGCCTCCCACCGGATGTAGGGGCCTATACACCCAATTCTTTGTTCTGCAAGTGAATCCTCATCACTGTTTGACCGCATGTGCACCGACAATAGCAGATAGGATCGTATCAGTGCAATTACCCCCTCCTCCCTCCCCCGGCAAAATGTTGGTTAGTGATATAAGGTTAGCGTAAAGATTAGGCTTCGGGTTAGGTTTAGGGTTAGAGTTTGGGTTAGGGTTAGGGTTAGGTTCAGGATTAGGTTCAGGGGAAGGGTCCGGGGTATTTTGCCCGATAGGATCATTGAAGCGCACGTACAGCCCACCGGAGCGGGATACCATGTTATCCATATCAGTTCCCCTCTATCTGGAGGATCCGCTCAAGCGCAAGGCGCTGACTTTGTGGGTAAGATGGCCTCCTTGACAGAACTTGTTTGCCAACTATCAATGAAGTCCTATTAGGCAACTACTGTTACGCAGCCGTTTATAGTGAAACGAGCGTCACCTCACTGCATTTCATATGCCGTAACAAAAGTTTACACCAAAAGGGGGGGGGGGGGAGGGGGAGGGCGGTCGCTCCGTGTTTGTCCATGCAGGTACACGTATATTACGTAGAAATGATTTGCCATTACATATTCGCAATAATCACAACATTGATGTATTCAAAGTGGAGCTAAGAAAGCACATTTTATGCTTAATTTACGAAGTAGTAGTTTGTTTATTTTACCATGTTTGTTTGTTTGTTTGTTTGTTTGGTTTATTTCTGCATTTTCTTTCTCCGAATACAATTGCAAATGAAAACAAAATGATACAGATACATACAAATCAATACAAAAAAAAATCATTTGCGTAACAACATTCAGTCTGAAGTGGCATAATTATGAATCAAAATAACATATTAAGGCTTACTGTATCTAATAACAAAGGAGAAATCAATACAGGGGACCGTCATCATAAGCAGAGCTTGACGTGGATGAGGCCCTATCTGAATATGTGATACCAATGTAATACAACACCAATTATATATGTACTCATAAAACTCTTAATCTTAATACACAAAACACATTTTGCTACAGAAAAAAAAACAGAAAAGAAAAATAGTGACTTGGCGCTTTAGAACAAGAAAAAAAAACAGCACGCAGCACTATTGACTGCTGCATGGTATAGTAGAGTATTGTTTCTACTCGTTGATTCCGATTTGCAGCATTTTCAATTTCACTTCTTTCAGGCGATTTGTGCACTTCTGTAGATTTGTATTATTGTTATTATTATCATTAGAATAAGGGTATATTTGATTTTTACATCCGAGGCTTTTTTAAAGGGGTATGTCTTTATTTTCTCTCTTTCTCTCTGGAATCCTAATTAGGAAATATCTTGAAAATCATAGGAAAGAAAAATATAAAATCCTGGAATCAAATTCCTGAAATCCACCCTATACATACAATGTAGCTTTGAAAGCTTATTCCTCAATGCAGGATTATTTCATTTCAGAAATAGGAAATTATAGGAGATTTTAGATTGAAAATTTTTGAAGTACCGGTAATAGAAACATTGGCACATAGACTGGAATGACAGCTTACCTGAGAAAAAAGGGGGTACGTTAAGCAATGTTCCGGATTTAGGGGAAGTCGGGATGGGGTGGGCGCCCGGTGGGGTCTCTAAAAGCCTGCGAAAAGCCCGCGAAAGGGGGGAGGGGTTCAGAAATTTTAACAATCCTGAGATATATGGGGGTGGGTGGTTTCAAAGGGAGGGAATGAGCATATAGGCGTATCCAAAATGATACTGAGTGAGGGGCAGGGGCTAAAAAGCCGTACTCACATAAAAGGACTAGGATTGATCAAGAGGTATACAACATGAAAGACGTCATATCTTTCTTGTGCATATATTTCATGAAATTTTCAAATGTGTCTTGCTAAGAGGCAGAAGGGGCATGAGTAAGACCAATAATGCAGGATATTGGTTAATAATTTGTTAATAATAATGGTAATAACAGCAATGATAATAACAGCAATAATAATAATGACAATAGTAAAAATCCATTGTATTATTTAGGAAGGATAGCATCTTTTGTGTAATTACCATTGCTCTTATACCAGAAGGTCCTCCTTATTATTACCCTTAAATTGCCAGGTACTAATTTAGACACCTGGGTCAAGAGGAACGTATAGTGGGTAAATTCTAAAAAGGCATATGTTTTCAATGGGAATGTTCATAAAATGGATTCATAAAATTACCTGATTAGGGTTTGATTGTAAGTTGTATATTTTTTCGGTCACTCTAATGAATATGAGAAAGGAAACTTACCAAAACCAAAATCAATGTCTTTTATTATTCCAGCGCCCCTTTCATTCTCTATCTGATCTGATCCCTATCTCTCTCCTTCTCTCTCTCCGGGGTACGACGGAATGAGTGATCTACCAATGAGTCACGTGAAAGGGGTGAACTGTAAAGATCTGCTACCTCGATAAAATTGGTACAGAGATGAGGTCATTTTCCATCGACCCTTATCATCCCGTGACGAGACAGCCGTGTGATGTCTGCACAGAAGGCCCATCGTTCTGTACACGAAGATATGCAGTGTATACATGATTGTTCCATGGAGCTTGTAGCTCCATGTTGTACGTATAGGCCGGCTGATTGTTGCGTCAGTGTGTTCATATGTAATGTTTCATGTACCATTATAGTCATACTATAATATTATGTATCTCAATGGCAGAGCTACCAAGTCTCACGCATTCTGCGTGAGACTCAAGCATTTAGGGTCTGTCTCACGATCTGACGCATGGCACCCATTTTTCTCACGCATCTGGTGAAGTCTGCAATTTGGGCCAAAAATAAGGAGCATATAGCTCGAAGGATTAGAGTGATAGTTGCAATTGAAGGTATATTTCCCTTTTGCCTTTCAAAATTAGTAAGCACCAGATCGCATCATTAAGAGCTAATAATTTAAAAAAGCTCCCTACCATGGGAGGGCATATGGAAAGGTTGTCTCTTTTAATACACACAGAACACGCGCGCGCGCACCCTGTGTTATAACCTATGGAGACGCACAAGCAAAACCCGACTTACTGTCATTAATGGAAAAATATCATAAAGTAAGTAATGTCCGTGGACTTGTGGCTAGCGGTTTACTAGTCTTAGGACATTTTTCTGTAGAATACTAAAATTAGAAGATAAATGGACTTCTAATAACGTCGGACTGGCTGCTCAAAAACAGCTTTGTGAGTTCACTTCAAAATAACTGCCCCATAGGATTGTACACACTTCCTGAAGTATTCGCCGTGTGATGCAGTGATACCTCCCTATTTGAGAGGCTCTATCTCCGCAACCGAATGGCACATGAAGCTGTGGCTTCTACCATATTACGCGCCAAAAAATTCTCTATCCTATATGTCAAACTCATTGTGATTGGATTACAGGTCTTGTCGGAATTGGCAAAAAACTGAGAAGGTCCCGTCCTCAATCCAATCACAATCAGCGACACAGAGAAGCTCATTATCTATGAAACCCGACGTCACTGTTTATTCGTGGCTGCATTTGGACGAGTTATGATTTCATATACCTTGAGTTATAACGTAAATTGGATATGTATTTCTCATTTCTAAGTTTCCTGAAGTCAGCGGTGAGCCCTTGTATTAACTGACCACCTACTGTACCAGTTATGACTTTATATGTTGCTGAGAAGATATAGAAAACGGGAATTTTCTTCTTCGATGATGTTCGATGATCATATCTTTCTCGGCAAGCACATATACGCAGAGTGCACCATTGTGTAATGGGGGTGAACGTGCCCAGGTAACCGCGAGTGGAGCATGAAGCACAGTGCAGTGCAGTGCCGGTGGAACTGGCAGTGGTCAACATTCCAACATGATTGTGAATCTACACTACATTAGCTTTCAGTTTCTATTTGTGCATCTTTTAGAGTGTACTTGGGTTTTGCTATTAATTTACTGAAGTTGCTGCACATGACCAGAAAGCGACTGTCAGCAATATAAGATTGATACCTCAGTGAGTGTGTGCGTATATATGTGTGTGTGTGTGAGTGTGTGGTCAGTTAAAAAGCAGATAATGTAAACTATTTCATGAAAAGCATGTAATTCATGTTGTCAATGTAGATTTAACCCATATAATGCTATATTCATGACTGCCCCTATGTTGTTTCCGCAGCATTTTACCCATATTCGACAATGGACCAGTCCGTATCACTGCTGTGTGCACGACGTGTGTGGCAGACCGTGTAGGATCATGAATAATTCAAAGCGAGCACCTTGGCGTTCTGTGTGTGCGGGCAGCGTGCACTCTCAGCTGTAGAATGATTTTAGTAGACTTTTGGCCAAAAACCTTTCCATATGGGACACCCTCCTCGTTCGCGCGCGCATGCGCGCGAGCGCCGAGACGCCGAGTCATAAAAATCTCACTCATAAAAGTTTTTTGAACTTGGCATCTCTGCCATTGTCACGCAATGGAGACTAGTACCTCCTTGTTCATGATTATACTGTCTGTACTGCTCATATATACGTAGTCATGTGCACCGGCGGAATTCCGACGTGGGAAACGGAAGGGCGAAGGTCGCCAGCATGGCACGTGTTTCGCATGTATACATCAATATTTAAGCGGTGGAATCTGTGACCGTGCACTCAACATACTAGCAATGTGGATTTGTTTGTTTGTGCTTGTTCATTTCCATCTGAGAAGATGGCTGGATAGCCCATATTCAGCTATGAAGCTGGTCTTCCATGGGGTCCAGTTGGATGAGAGGTGGAACCACTTCACCGGGTTAAACACCCTGCTCTTTGCAACGGCGTAAATCCGTACTGAGGAGGGGGGGGGGGGGGATGGTCACCATCACCACGATTACAAGCCCATAACCGGACCGGCGCAGCCTTGGGGGGGGGGGGGGGGGGGAGAATCTTGGTGCCCCCCCCCCCCCCCCACACGCACACTTTACAGGGATCGGATGTCCCACTCTTTTGCATGAAATATAAAGTGGGAGGAAAGTGGCAGCAAAAATATGAAGACTTTTTCTTCTTGTTGTTGCTTTTTTTTTTTTTGCTTGTCAGATGACTTTCGGCGGAAAATCAGACCTTAAAAGTATGAAGACATTTTTTGTTTTTGAAATATCTGTGAGAGGGAGCGGAGCGACCGAACGGGGGGGAGGGTGTGTATGGGGGGGGGGGGTATCCCTCTCCCACACGAGGAAGATTTTGCATTTTCAGACCTGAAATTGAGCGATCTGGTGCACACTTTTGGTGAAATTTTTGTTTTGTTTTTCTTTAAAAAAAACCCAATAGAAATTGAAATATTCACAATATATTATTGAATGACTAAATCGTGGTATTTCAGCTCTTGCTCCGCCTGTTCGACATCACTGTGAAGGCCTACTAAATAGTGGGGCCTATCACCGGCGTAGACAGGATTTGATCTTAGGGGGAGCGGTTATGAGATTGTGAGGGAGCGAAGCAAGCGAGGGGGGGGGGGAGGGTATGGTAGGGGGTTTCCCCCTCCCACGGTGAAATCTTTTTACATTGAAAATTTTGACATTTTACAGTCCAAAAACTGCCGTTTGTAGCTATATTCTTCGCTTTGGAAATTAAAGGGGGGGGGGGGCGCACCGGGCGCAACTGTTGTCAATCACTGGCAGCAACATCAGGAGAATGGCATAGCGATTAAATGCGAGCGAGCTTGAAAATTTCGACATAATACTTTTACAGTATAAAAACTGCCGTGTGTAGCTATACTTCTTCGCTTTGGAAATTAAGGGGGGCCCCACCGGGCGCAACTGCTGTCAATCACTGGCAGCAACATCAGGAGAATGGCATGACGATTAAATGCGAGCGCGCGGAGCGAGCGAGCTTGAAAATTTTGACATTTTACAGTCCAAAAACTGCCGTTTGTGGCTGTATTCTTTTGCTTTGGAAATTAAGAGGGGGGGGGGGCGCACCGGGTGCAACTGCTGGCAATTACTGGCAGCAACATCAGGAGAATGGCATAACAATTAAATGCGAGCGAGTGAAGCGAGCGAGCTTGAAAATGTTGACATTTTACAGTCCAAAAACTGCCGTTTTTGGCTATATTTTTTCGCTTTGGAAATTAAGAGGGGCGCACCGGGCGCAACTGCTGGCAGTTACTGGCAGCAACATCAGGGGAATGGCATAACGATAAAATGCGAGCAAGCGAAGCGAGTGAGCTTGAAAATTCTGACATTTTACAGTCCCAAAACTGTCGTTTGTAGCTATATTTTTCGCTTAGGAAATTAAGGGGGGGCACACCGGACGCAACTGCCGGCAATTACTGGCAGCAACATCAGGAGAATGGCATATAATGATTAAATGCGAGCGAGCGAAGCGAGTGAGCTTGAAAATTTTGACATTTTACAGTCCCCCAAACTGTCGTTTGTGGCTGTATTTTTTCGCTTTGGAAATTAAGGAGGCGCATCGGGCGAAAACTACTGGCAATTACTAGCAGCAACATCAGGAGAATGGCATGATGATTAAATGCAAGCGAGCGAAGCGAGCGAGCTTCAAAATTTTGACATTTTACAGTCCAAAAACTGCCGTTTGTAGCTATATTTTTCGCTTTGGAAATTAAGGGGGAGGGGCGCATCGGGCACAACTGCTGTCAGTCACTGGCAGCAACATCAGGAGAATGGCATGGCGATTAAATGCGAGCGAGCGGAGCGAGCGAGCTTTAAAATTTTGACATTTTACACTCCAAAAACTGCCGTTTGTAGCTATATTTTTCGATTTTGTTCGTCCCACTTTTATGGGGGGAACCATCCCCCCCCCCTCCCATCGACGCCTCTGCGTATGAGGGTGCTTTTGTTAAGTGAAAGATCTGCTGCACACTCTTTGATAAATTAGGGAAATATACGTCAATCTCAAAAGTGTACAAAGTCTATCGAAAGGGATCCTGTATAGCGGAGCTTTTTGCATGTTTATGATTGCAATACAACGATCTGGTGCATAGTTCTGGCGATATTTGGACAATTTTCCATTAAGAAAGTTCGAGATTTGTCCTCATCTCGGGAATTGCTTGGGGGGTAAATGATTTGTCTGCCTAAACACTTCCGTAGGGGCGGGGCAAATGCCCCTTTGCGCCTCCCCCCCCCCCCCCCGAGATAGATTCGACGCCCCTGATCTTCCCTGGGTATGCCCATAGATGTATCCTGACTGAGTCATCAGTCACTGTCGTTTCTCAGGAATGATTCAGGAAATGGAGGGGGTTCAATTATGGCGATATAGTTTTTGTTATTGTTTGTTTGTTTTCGTACATATTTTGCAGATGGTCCCCAGTTACTCGCGTCATAGCATGTTTACATGTAGGCCTATACTATTTGACGTTGTCAACGTCTGAGCCATACCTTACAGTGTATGTCGATGTTACTTTCTTCGCGAGCGAGCGAAGCGAGCGAGCGCTTGAGGAAATTATGTATACATTTTCCTACAAGATAGAATACTGTTCAGCTCTGTTACCTGTCTGAAGGCCGGCGTACAAACGTCATGCAATATGCCAAAATTGATGCAATCACATTTCTGCTTCCTCCATTTTTTTTCAAAATTCAGGGGGGATGATTGTACAGGCCACCCACCCCCCTCCTCCATTTCAGGGGGGGGGGATATATATATTGCCAACATCATGAGAAACATATAACTGCGGCTCGAGTTGGTTTAATAGTCACGGACAATGTGCGCATATTGGGAATACAATGCGTCGAGGGGCCACAGTCAAGGGCAGCGGTACATAATAGCCGGGTTCACACGTACACCAATTAGCGGGATGACGATCGCGATGCACATCCCGAGTTTTTTTGCGAGCGTCCACACGTACCAAATTAGCGGGATAGCGATCGCGATCGGTATCCCGCTAATTTGGCGAGCGTCCACACGTACCGAATTATCCCGCTAATTGCCGATAGGCATAACAGCAAAGCCTGCAAACTGGGTCACGCAGCGCCCTTCTCTATCACTGCCTGCGCGCACTTACCTTTGTCCATTGTCTTTTACGCGTCAGTGGTGTGGTTCGCGCGCTGTTGTTGTTGTGCTCCAAAGAGGTGTGAAGGACCTCTTCGCAGAGGCCTCGCTGTTGTGATCAGTGCCGTATATTAAGAGAGTCTGGCCAACTCTGTTTTCGGCTGATGTGTTTTGAAGCCTGTGATTGGTCAAAAGCTGGTCCCGTGATCTACAGGCGCCATGTCGTTACCAAAGTCAATCACGCGGGCGTGAGCAGAGTTCATACGCAGTGCCCATTGTTGAACATGCGCAGCTACGCGTTAATATTGCTTGCCTTTGGGACATCCCCAACATCACACCCCTTCGAAACCGTCTGGACCATCGATGGGAGAATTTTCGCCATCAAGAATGCGAACGGAAAGGAGGAGAAGCTATCCATCGACTCCGCGAAAGACCTGCGGAAAGTGGGCTGGACATTGGAGAAGATCAAGGACATCACTCGCCACTAGGAATGCGATGGCAACAAAGAAGAAGTGGACTTCTTATCGATAAGTAACTTAACTGATTCATCATTTCCATCTGATATTCAAATACTAGGTCTAAATGTGTGTGGTTTGCATTCTAAACTTGAATTGGGTATATTGTCTGAAATTTTTTAACCCATCTGCATACTTTGATTAATTAACCACATACATACTCAGTCAAGATTTTCATTCATACATACATGCATCTTTTCTATTGTTGTTTTTACTGCTGATTGTAAATAATGTATATAGTTTATCAAACGCATTTCGTTCAAGAATTTCGCCAATCATATCAAATGTATATTATCTACTGTGCTTTGCTGTTGATTTGTAAATAATGTAAATAGTAGTTATAAATTGTATTTTTCTTCGTTTTCGTGTTATCACTCTGTGCCATGATTTGATTTTCCCCAATACTCTATATTTGAGTGACATGGGAAAATAAAAAAAAAAACATTGTCAAACATTGTCAAACATTGTCATTGTCAGTCACGGTGCAGTGTCCTTGCCGTTGTCTATTTTAGTGAAGTATACGAAAGATATTTTGATATCTTACTGCGATAAACTGAAAATTCGTCATGCCTTCCTGCGCAGCATGGCGTTGCGCTAACCGATCGACCTGGCTCAAGTGTAATGATGCACCGCTTTCCGTAAGATCCAAAAACGAAGGAAAGAAGTGATAAATTAGAGTGTGACCGAAAAACTATATGAATTTTTTTTCTTTGGATTCCTCGCGGTGTCTCTCAGACTATCCAAGTTTTTATTCACATTAAGATTGTATGTCACCTCTATGACGTACGAAGTGTCGCCTGAGGCATTTGTCTGTCCTTCATTCGTAATCAATTTTGTTGAAACCATTGGCCACGAAACTTGACATGATTGTGTGCATGTGGGAGTGGACGAAGTTTTTTTAGCATATAACATTTGTGTAAGCATGCTCAAAGTGAACCGTCAAAATCATAATGGTTAAAATCTTAAAATACTGCCATTTCCCCCATATCTGTATACAATTTCTGAAGGTGAGCACATGTATTTCCAGACGAAACTTACTGCCCGACCTTGATTCTCTTGTGATTTTTTTTTGGGGGGGGGGTGGGGGGTGGGGGTGGGGTTGGGGGTCATGGGAGGTGGCAAAGGTCAAGGATCGATGTCGGGTAAAATGTTAAAATTCTACTATCTGTTGTTGAAATATTATTACCCAGTTCATCTCTACCTTGGAGATTATACCCAATGCACAAATTTAAAACCAAACGCGGTATTTGCATGTCACCATTCGTACACAATGACGCATGGGGAAAGATTTTGGCCATGATGGTCAAAGGTCAAGTGAAAATACTAAAATGACAGTAATTTCCGCAGATTTGTGAAATAATCGCTTAAAGTATTGCTCATCAACTTACGAGTGAAAAAATGCTCAAATTCCTTAATACTTCTCTTTTAAATAAAACTCATCCATTTACACCTAGTTCAAGGAAAGTAAACACTCGACGCATTAAATTTTGTGACAAATTTTTCTGCCAATAATATGTGAAACTGTCGTGTAACATTGTCAAGGCGTACTCTACATCTGCTAAGAACAATGTAATATGGCGGAGGTATACCGGTCGCCATTTGGACATTTTCATTTTTTAAAACTCATTTCATATCCAGTCAATGGTCCTGATCATAGTTTATATTTGGTATGGATGTCACTGAGGATATCCCTCATGATTATCATGTTATCCAGGTATAGATTGTGCTTGTTCAATTGTTCAATTACAGGTGTTTTTTTTTTTGGAAATTATTTTTAAACAATTTGAGATCATTTTATGACATATTACCATTATGATTACGCACTTGCCGATGACTTTTCATGTTGTATATACATTGTACATAGGTGTATTCCTCTTGAATTAGGGCCTACTTATACTAGTAGGCCTTCATGTCAGTTTATGGTACTAAATATAGGATGGTAATTGATGGTTATTTATGTGCGAAACAGTAAAACTGTGAAATCCGTCTATCGTCTGTGCACAGTACAGCTAGAATTGTAAATATATATACATTGTATCATTTTGTTGTACAATATTCTTGTTCCCTGGACAACTTGCTAAATAAACAATATAGCATAGGGGGCCTACAGTCTAGTGAAAGTTTACGACACGACATGCTGTGAATTCTTCTTTTATTTATACAGCAATAATTTATCATATTTATATTCAGGAATTATGTCCTTTAAACAGCTTCCCTATTAAGTTTATATACCTGTGTGCTTGTGTCTATTTGAATGTGTAAAAATGATTGATTGTTGGCTTTGTTCAACATGGATGGAATGAATGAATGTCCCTCCCCCAACCTACACCCTTTCTCTCTCCCTCTCTCTCTCTCTATAAAAAAAAAAAAAAAAAAAAAAAAAATCAAGCAACACAGTGCCTTGCGCCTTTGGGACGCCTGCGCGCGCTAACCCCAAAGCGCACACGCTAAAACCATAAGCGCACTGTACGCTGGGTAACGACATGGCGTTCAATTTATGAGTTGGCCAGACTCTCTTAATATACGGCACTGGTTGTGATGTGCGCATTGCATGATGGGATATAAAAACTCGAGATTCTAATCCCGACCGTTCACACGTACCAGCGCGGGGCCAATTATCCCGCTAATTGACGAACCAGCGCAAGATTTCTTGGGATTAGCATCGCGATGCTTATCCCGCTAATTTTCGGGTTTTTTCTGTCCACACGTGCAAAAAACTCGGGATGACGATCGCGATGCAAATCTCGAGATTTGTATCCCGCTAATTGATGTACGTGTGAACCCGGCTAATGCAATGTACATGTACATCTATCCCAGGGGAGGTTTACAACACGCGAACCATCGCTGTCTTCACGAACGTATACAACTGTATACAATAGCAGAGCTACCAATTCTCACGCATTGTGAGTGAGACTCAAGCATTTAGGGTCTGTCTCACGATCTCACGCATGGCACATATTTTTCTCACGCATCGGGAGCATAGCTTAAAGGATTAAAGTGAGAGTTGCAATTGAAGGCATATTTCCCTTTTGTGTTTCAAAGTAAGTAAAAAATAGTCACTTACGTAAGCACCAGCTTGCACTATTAAGAGCTAAAAATTGTAAAAGCGCCCTATCGTGGGAGGGCGGACAACCTCATCCCACACCCTTCCCTCTCTCATGCACATGAGCGCGCGCCGAGATGCCGAATCATGAAAATCTCACTCATAAAATTTTTTGAACTTGACATCTATGCAATAGTATCGTTTTGATCTTGATCACAGGTCTTCCGTGGGTTCTTAGAGGGCGAAGTTGCTCCCATGTTGATTGTGAGTGATCGAGAGAGAGAGAGAGAGAAAGAAAAAAGGTACTAAAATGATATGACGCTTCCATTAAATAGAGATTTACCCCACAGTGGATTTAGTTTAAGGACTGACGGTACTGGTTGAGGTGAGGATTCAGCTTGTAACGTTTTGCGAGATATTTAGAAACCATGAACTCTATGAATTGTGAAAACTGCATACAATTAATTCTAAGGGGAATCAAAGGGAGTTCATCTGATGAAAATCGGTTTTGTAATGACTGAAATATTCAAAAACAAAGTAAAACAAAGAGATCCTAACAAAAGTCGTAGTCTATCAGTTTTATTAGGATACCCCTTATTTGGATATCTCAGCCATTTCAAGACCAATTATTTTCATCAAATAAACGTTGAATCCTTTTTGGAATTACATGGTCTTTCATATTTTAGAAGAGGTTTCCCAGTATCTCACCAAAAATGTTATAAACCCGACGTTAGGTCTCAACCAGAACTCAGATCCCTTTAATGTGTATAAAAGTGTAAAGGAGTTGCTTTTTTACCGAAAGACCAAGCACTGTATATAGTTTTGGTGAATCTCTCTCTCACTCTCTCTGAATACAGTATTTGACGTTGCGCTGAAGCTAACCAAAATATCGTGCATCCAACTTCATTGTGGAAAACTGTATATCATCACGACGCTAATAAGATCTGAAAAAAAAAATCGTGGTGTTAACTTCAGTTTCCTTATTTCAACTTGCGTATTGTTAAACGTTCTACTGGCGATCCCCCCTCCCCACCCCCTTCGAATGGGAAGAAAATCTCCGAACGGAACCCTCGATTAGAAATTTATGGGGTTTGTTGTGAATCTTCCTCAAATCAGGTTTTCCGTTTTTCATTTTATCAGCTGAAAGTGCTCTCCATTTTTTTTTCAGAGTCATTGTAGTGCTTGTGGTTGGGTCAAGGGTCAATGGTACTTTTTAAGCCCTTATACCGAATACCCCCATGGATTTTGCTTAACGTCTCTTCTTTATTTCTTTCCTGTCATTTATAATACAAGAATACGGCAAATTTTATCTGGTAATTCTACGTTATGCATTATCTATTTAGCGAATTATTAGTTTTATGAGAAGCACGCGATACCCATATATCCACGTTGGACATGGAAGTGTAGGCCTACGAGAGTTCATGTTGTTCAACAATGTAATTTTGCCTACCTCGATCGCGATAAAATTTCACTACATAATGATCACCACTTAATTTGACAAAGCTTCATTACGACTCTGAGTGCGTTGTCAGTCTTCTTAAATACTATACGGTGCGCACTGTGTTCAAAAACTTTAAGACATACCCTGTGGCAGGGATTCTTACATCGGAAGTACCACATGAAAATTATGTGGCACAAATCCGTTATGGCATAGTCAAATTCTGGAATAAAAACCACCGAATTGCGTAAATGCTAATTGTAAGCAACTTTTGAATTGTATGACAATGATGAGGAAAATCATTTTGGTCTTACCTATGCCAAGAATATCGACTCTTCGAATTAAGCTCAAAGACACCTCTGTCATACATATCTTTTTGTTATCTTTATTCATTACAAGGAACATCAAACCACCGACAAAATTTTGGAAGCACTCGAATAAAAGATAAAGCAACAATTTATAGTGCCAGAGGACTACCTTCAGGATACAGGTATTACGATTTCTACGTCGATATTTTCCCCTCTGGTTTGGTCTGGTCAGTACAAGTGGAACAAAGAGTAGCGTCTCAAAACAAACAACAAACACACAACAAACATAGGAACAAATACCAAGAAGACCTAATTAAGCATTGTATAACAATATCAACATTTAATAACCAAACTGAATATTACAACTTAAAGGGGATGGCTACTAACCGATCAGAGGGAATCTGTGGGAATGCTGGGGGATGATTGTTCCAATTCTTATGGGATTCATTAAGAGTACATTATATATCTATTGTTTTGTGAAAATTACTTGCTTCAGAACGGTCTCATATTCAAGTAATGTGCAGTTTAATGCCCCGTCACTGTACAGGCATGCTAACCTGGAAATATTAAATTGTTCACATTTTGTATATTTAACAATAATTGATATTGATAATTCTGTTTAACATTTTCATGTTGGTTATTTTTATTCCTAACTCACATTTCATAACTACATACAATGTATTTTGAAGAACTCAAGTTTTTTTTTTTCATCTGCAAATTCTAGCATCTATGCTAAAATTAGTAAAGATCGGTCGTCATCATCTAATTATCTGTTCTACACGGAATGTTGGCTTGACGAGATCCGAAATCTTGTCATTTAGTCATATCTAGATATGACGATATAAAAGATCTTGTCTTGCTTGTGGTCTGATCATCGGTGATCTATCACTTGGTCAACTCACCTCATCTAATAGCCATTAAGTCTCAACCCACAAGGTCTAATCCTGTTTCGTCTACAACCAGTTCGTCTAATGACCATTTAGTCCAGTTGCCACATAGCCTCATTACCAGTTGGCCTACTTCTATAACTTCCACAAGATCTGAAATCTTGTCATCTCATCATTTTCCCGACTGTCCACATGGCAAGTTGATTTACTTGGACATCTGGGTGGCACTTTTAAGCTTCCATACACACGGGTTGCAAAAATCATGGATACGAAGATCCAAGGGGCACTCATTGAAAGGGGGTTGTAAAGGTAATTCAAAATATCCCCCACCCATCGATACTTCCCCTTTTACTAAACAATCTGTAGGCACATTACACAAGCCAACAAAGAACTACTATCCGATTTGGTATTCTAAAGATTTCCATCATGTTGCATACGTGTATCCTTTTCAAAAACACGGATTGGTACCATTCAAACTTCTATTTTATCACGTTATTTTGTTTGTTGTTGGAATCATACACAAGTCAGCATGTCACTAGAAATACGGGGGGAAAAGCTTTATACTTCTCGTCAACATTTGGGCAGTGGAGTATGAAGTACAAAATCAATAGAATATGACTCTTGAGAAATGTGCGCGAGAATGACCGCGTGTATTAATTATTGTGGACGTCTCAGATCTGAGACATCTAAAATGCTGGCAGTCTTTCTCAAACACACACAATGACACACACACACACACACACACCTATACGCAGTAACATACGTACAAAATTAAAAGACAATTGTAACAACAAGCCTATCAACCCTGCGATTGGGAGTTGAACTTTGCAGCATAATCTTATATTTATGAGACCGGAGCGACATCCACAGCACCATGCCAGCCTATTGTGCTATACAGCAACGTGCTCACGAATTCAAAAAGTAATCCCCAGTCACGTCGTCCCCAGAAGGATCTGTGAACCAAGGAGCTCCTTGTTTGAACCTTTCCGCAGTCAGCTTTCTCGACTTCTCGCTGGTCTGGTACCGGAGGTGCGGTCTTTCTGAGTCCACCGCCTCTTCAACAACATCGACGATTTCGGACGCTGTCTGCGCCCCGCCGGCGACCGTCAACATGGTCTCCCTGCGCTTCCATATCATCCTGTACATTTCGCGCGTTTTGTCGTCCACCCTGGGATCGTCCATCTGCTGGAGGAGAACGTCGCTCACATCTGGATTGGTCAGGACGTCGGTTTCAACAGGTCCTGGTTGTACATTGCTTACCCTGCAAGAGAGGGAGAGGGGGAAGGATAGAGAGAACAATTATGATGGAATAATGGATAACATCTATTACTCGTGTACCCTACCATACAAGCTTGTACCTAACTAGCAAGAGTGAAAAGAAGCGTGCATAATAAGAATCATAAATATCTTTATTTCTTCGGTATTTTAAATCGCGAGCTTTTTAACTATAACCATCGTGATATTAAGACTAGAGATTGTAATTTGTCATCACTGACAAATTAAGGTGATCCGATTTTTGTTTAATCAATGATTCGAGTCCTGATTGCAATAGGCATGACCATACAAGTTCCATCTGTGTTTAGAGACATTGGCCGTGTGGTGTTTGCATTCTCATTTAGCAAAGGGAGTCATATCTGCCATGTTTGGTACCAAATTCTGCATACACTATAACAAAGAAACAGCAACAAGTACATATGACTTTTGACCCACCTTTGCACTCCCAAGATTGCATCTGATGAAATAGTGGTTATTTTGTGAAATGATTCTCGCGACATCGTCTATATAATACGTGTGAAAAATATGGGAAAGATATAAGGACAGGTATTCACCAAGATACAAGATGAAACATTTATGACCTTTGACCCTAATTTACATATCCAAGATGTCCGATCTAGTAGTTGTTATCTCATTAAATAATGTACGTGACATGAACTAAACATGTGGGGTGATAGGGCGTGTTTTTCTTGAGTTATTGCAAAGGAAGTTGCAGAAAGAAAGAAATATCTCAATACATAGAAGATAAGCTTTAATTTCGACCAAGTTTTTTTTTTTAACGTGATGCCGACAACGTATGAAAAAACGAAGGGCACGGTTATGGTAGCGTAAAGTCTCAGCTACAACATATTAAAATCTGGGAGAAATTCACCGAAGGGTAAGTGAGCTAGTGCTCGATAAAGACAATCATGTCAATTTTCACATTTAAAAAAATTCCCTCCCATAGAGATAACACGTCATAACGAAGATACAAAAGAAGTACATATGACCTTTGACCTCAATTTGCACAGACAAGATGGCATCTGAGTAAAAAGTAGTTATTTTGTGAAATGATCCTTGTAACATGGTCTTTGCGTGTGCAAAATATGGGAAAGATAGTACAGGTATTCACTAAGATACAGGATGAAACACTTATGACCTTTGACCCTAATTTACATACCCAAGATGGTGTCTGATCAAGTAGTTGTTATTTTATGAAATAATTTACGTGACATGAACTTAACATGTGCAAAATATGGAAGTGATAGAGGCCGTTTTTCTTGAGTTATTGCAAAGAAAGTTGCAGAAAGAAAGAAATATCTCAATACATCGAAGATAAGCTTGAATTTCAACCAAAATCTTTGACGTGATCCCGACAGCGTATGAAAAAATGAAGGGCACACTTACGGTAGCGTAAAGTCTAAGCTACAACATATTAAAATCTGGGAGAAATTTACCGAAGGGTAAGTGAGCTAGTGCTCGATAAAGATAGTCATATCAATTTTCATTTCCAGAAAAACTGCACTCCCGTAGAGATAACACGTAAACTGGTCAAATTTGACAAGATTACTTTCAATCCATTTTTACGAGGTGATACCGTTATCCAATCAAAACTTTGTAATTTTGTGTTTGTAAGAACATTAAATAAGCTACAATATACTGAAATCTGGGTGAAAATTGACAAAGGACTAGTGAGATATGCTCGAATAAACTTGAAATTTGATGACGTCATTTTGAAAATTCACTTTTTTTACTTTATTAAGAAATTTGATATCTTTTGATCATTTTGTCAGCATTACCACCCCATGAAATGACATGTACAACTCATCAGCTTTCAAAATATGTAAAGAAAATGGGGGGTCACCGTCCATCCTGACGAGTAAAATCGGATTTAAAATTGGCGGTTTTTTGGCATAGTTGCACTGTATATCGCCATTGACGCGCGCGCGGAATTTAAACTTTGATTGGCCCGTATGACGTCATATTGAGTCGGATCGACTTGAAACTTGGTAGAAATATTCCTTGACATTTCAGACATTCGATCCGTGCGATAAAACGGGAAATTTCTATTGCATATGAGCTGTGCGTGCGTATATGCGCGCGCGCGTACGCGTCCGTCGATTTTTTTGAAATGCTGTAAATGACCTGAAACGTGTGCAAAACAATTTTGAGGTTGATTAGAACATGTTTAAATTTCAACGCGCGCGTACGCGCTCGTTTAGTATGAACGTGACCAAATTTTATGAAATATATCAATAGACCTTGACTTGAACTATATGATATCTTAATTTCATTCAAAAATTTCGTTCCATTAATGAGATATTGATGTAAACGTGATTTCAGATAATGACGTCATAATGACGTCACGGTCAACTGATCACATTGATACACTAGATCTGTCGTCCTTAGGACATGATACATACATGGTATAAGTTTGAAAGTGATAGGTGGGGGACTTTTTGAGTTAACCGCTGCACAAGATTTGAGGAGAAAGAAATAAAGAAGAAGAAGAAAGAATCCGTACAGATACAATAGGTGATCCGAGAGGATACTCGGATCACCTAATGATGATGAGTAACGTTATGACAGAAGTAGCAGCGGATGTAAGATAGTTGCTGTAATATTGCTTCTGTTGTCATGGATGCGTACGCTCTGTGTATTATGCATATGATTATCTACTGAATTTAACCGGTGAGAAACTTTCGAAAAGACGTGAAGTGGCCTGATAAGTTGGTATAAGGGCACAGCAACTGCAACATTATGTCAGTATTAGGTGATCCGAGTATCCTCTCGGATCACCTATTGTATCTGTACTGAATCTTTCTTCTTTATTTCTTTCTCCTCAAATGTTGTGCAGCGATTAACTCAAAAAGTCATTCACCTATGACTTTTAAACTTATACCATATATGTATCACGTCATAAGAACGACAGATCTAATGTATCATTGTGATCAGTCAACCATGACGTCACTATGACGTCATTATCTGAAATCACGTTCACATTCGTATCTCATTAATGAAACGGAATTTCTCAATGAAATTTACATATTATATAGTTCAAGTCAAGTTCTATCGATATATTTAATAAAATTTCATCGCGACCCTGGTAAACGAGCGCGTACGCGCGCGTTGAAATTTTAATATGCTCCAATCGAGCTCAAAATTGTTTTGCACACGTTTCAGGTCATTTGGAGTATTTCAGAAAAAATCGACGGACGCGTACGCGCGCGCGCATATACGCACGCAAAGCTCATATGCGATGAAAATATCCCGTTTTTTTACACGGATCGGATGTCTAAAATGTCAAGGAATATTTCTACCAAGTTTCAAGTCAATCCGACTCAATATGACGTCATACGGGCCCGTCAAAGTTGAAATTCCGCGCGCGCGTCAATGGCGATATACAGTGCAACTATACCAAAAAAAACGCTAATTTCAAATCCGATTTTACTCGTCAGGATGGACGGTGACCCCCCATTTTCTTTACATTTTTTGAAAGCTGATGAGTTGTACATGTCGTTTCATGGGTTGGCGATGCTGGCAAAATGATTAAAAGATATCAAATTTCTTAATAAAATAAAAAATGTAAATTTTCAAAATGACGTCATCAAATTTCAAGTTCATTCGAGCGCATCTCACTAATCCTTTGCCAATTTTCACCCAGATTTCAGTATTTTGTAGCTTATTTAATGCTTTTTCAGAAATATTGTAACACAATTTTGATTGGATGACGGTTTCACCTCGTAAAAAGGGATTAAATGTAATCTTGTCAAATTTGACCAGTTTACGTGTTATCTCTATGGGAGTGCAGTTTTTCTGGAAATGAAAATTGACATGACTATCTTTATCGAGCACTAGCTCACTTATGCTTCGGTGAATTTCTCCCAGATTTAAGTATATTGTAGCTGAGACTTTTTGCTATCGTAAGTGTGCCCTTCATTTCTTCATACGATGTCGGAATTACGTCGAAAAACTTCGTTGAAATTAAAGCTTATCTTCGATGTATTGAGATATTTCTTTCTTTCTTCAACTTTCTTTGCAATAACTCAAGAAAAACAGCCCCTATCACCCCCATATTTTGCACATGTTTAGTTCATGTCATGTACATTATTTCATAAAATAACAGCTACTTGATCTGACACCATCTTGGGTATGTAAATTAGGGTCAAAGGTCATAAATGTTTCATCCTGTATCTTTGTGAATACATGTCCTATCTTTTCCATATTTTTCACACGCAAAAACCATCTTACATGCATCATTTCACAAAATAATCACTTTTTGCTCAGATGCCATCTTGTCTGTGCAAATTGGGGTCAAAGATAATATGTACTTCTTTCTGTATCTTCGTTATGACGTGTTATCTCTATGGGAGGGAATTTTTTTAAATGTGAAAATTGACATGACTGTCTTCATCGAGCACTAGCTCACTTACCCTTCGGTGAATTTCGCCCAGATTTTAATATGTTGTAGCTTAGACTTTGCGCTATCGCTTTAAAGCCCTTCGTTTTTTTTCATATGGTGTCGGGATCACGTCAAAAAACTTGGTTGAAATTTAAGCTTATCTTCGATGTATTGAGATATTTCTTTCTTTCTGCAACTTTCTTTGCAATAACTCAAGAAAAACAGCCCCTATCACCCCCATATTTTGCACATCTTTTGGTTCATGTCACGTACATTATTTCATAAAATAACAACTACTTGATCGGACACCATCTTGGGTATGTAAATTAGGGTTAAAGGTCATAAATGTTGCATCCTGTAGCTTGGTGAATACCTGTCCTATCTTTCCCATATTTTGCACACTTGTAGACGATATCGGAACAATCATTTCACAAAATAACCACTTTTTCCTCAGATGCCATCTTGGGAGTGTAAAGGTGGGTCAAAGGTCATATGTATTTGTTGCTGTATCTTCGTTATTCAGTGTATACAGAATTTGGTACCAAAGATGGCAGATATGACTCCCTTTTGTAAATGAGAATCCAAACATCACACGGTCAATGTCTCTAAACACAGATGAAACTTGTATGGTCATGCCTATTGCGATCAGGACTCGAATCATTGATTAAAAAAAATCGGATCACCTTAATTTGTCAGTGATGACAAATTACAATCTCTAGTTGAAAGTTTCGTTCTTACCAAACGTTGGAATGCCGCAGGGACATTGCTAAGCATTCAGAGAACCCCTCGAGCGCAAACTTGGTAGACCCATACATGTCGTAAAACATCACGCCTATAGGAAAACGCAGACGATGAGAGAACAACGTCATATTCCATTCACTGTGACCTTATTCATCAAGAGCAGCTTAGCGTTGAAGCATAAACATTGATTCCTAGTAGTCCTTCCTCCCCGGCCGTCATTTTTATGACTTAGAGGTGCTACAGATGGAGCGGCAACTCTTGGTAATCCATGCAAACATGTTTGGGTTCTACAGCATTGCAATGGGATGTCTAAAATTCATCCACGTTTGGCACCACTCTAACTTCCAAGACAACATTTGGAAACAAAGAAAAAGTTTCCCTTTTCTTTAAGTTACAAGCTGTACTTCAGCGTATTTTTTTTTTTTTATGGACTACTGGAATTTGTTAAGAACATGTTCAGGAAAAAAATTTAGTCATACACACACACACACACACAAAAAAAAAAGGTTGTACACACGTATTTCTGCTTTCCTCGTGATGCACAAATCTGAAATGAAAATTTGGTTCTCTCTGCTTCAGTGATGGGCACATTTGCGCGTACAGCGTACTAGTTTCTTATCTTTCTTTCTGGCATATTTGATCTTTCAAATAATATTCTCCGCTGAAGCGCATTCCAGTGCATTTTTCTACTTACTGATGCCAAAAATGTTACTTTCTACACCAAAGTTTGATTTGAAGCTTCTATTCAAAGCACAAATATTCGTTGTCTGCTCATTCAAAGAGCGGCAGGAAACTGTAGCAAGGGGGAGGCTTTTTGTACAAAAGTCTCGTACATTCTTCCATCTGGAAGAACTCTCTTTTATTACCCTATAGCTCATCGCGCGCCTATTCATAGCCCTGGATCAAGAGAGACGTAGTTGGTAAAACATCTTTTCCCCAAGGATGAAAACATTGGCTAGAAGTTGTGCCAAGCGTGTTTAGACAAAGAGACGAAAGCCAAATTACCCACTCTACAAAAGCGCTTCTAGATCAAGGGTGATAAACTAAATCAGAATAAAAAAAGCACACCAGTCTGGAAAGAAAAGGGCATTTCAGCGGACGTTGAGTGAAGTGCATGAAAAAGAATAACAAATATAGACATCATAACCTGTTCCGTTCACTTAGTTTTACGATGTATTTCTAATTCATTGTAGCAGAATAGATCATGTCACGAATGACTCACTATTTAAATATGAACAAGATTTGACACTGTCGCTATTATACTACAACGTCGAAGTCATTTGTTTGGTTGATATGTGACATTGCTCGATTACACGTCAAGAAACATGTCATCACCACGGTGAATACATTATTCCAACGGTCTCGAAAGGCTTCTCACCCATAATTCCCGACAATGAAGATATGTTGATTATCCGACCCGACCTCCGCCCCTTCATGTGCGGAATCACTTCCTGGGTCATCCGAACGACCCCGAAGAAATTGACGTCGAACATTTTCTTGAAGGTAGAAATGCTCGTCACTTCTGCGATATTTATACCGGAAATGCCCGCGTTATTCACTGGCGGAATAAGAAGAAAAATTTGATAATGGTATATGCAATTCAATTGAAAAAAATTCACTATTAAATGGCCAAATAGACCGTGATAAGAAGAGTAGGGTCAATCAAGCAGGGGGAACTCTCTTGAATCTATCATCTAAGAAAATAATATAGTTTTGAAATTGTACAGTTTGGAATACTTTCACGTAACAATGAATTTTGAATAAAAATGGGGCAAGATGGTGTCTGATATTCCATCGCAATACCTCATCATTCTTCCAATGTAAGAAAATTTTGATAAGAAGTGACGACAGCTTCACATGACTGGCAAAAAAAAGAAGTAGAAATGACAGATTGAAAGTTTGATGACATAGCCAAGATATGTTGATGGTGAAGTCAATAACTATACTAAATATCAGAAGTACCTCCATACAAAGTTTCGTTTAATCTTGGACCCCATAATACAGAACTTTCTCCAAGTAGTCCTACATTGTGATACCAAATAGTGCAAATTTCATGACAATAGTACTGTGAACCATTGCCACAATATGGGGAAACAGTGAAATTTTGGCACCTTCTCTTTGACAAAATGATGTCACACAAAGTTGATTAAGGACAGAAGGACTGAAAAACATAATGCCTCCGACGATTCGTGGCGGAGGCATAAAAAAAGATACCATCGCTGAATCGTAACGATTGCTTAAAATGTCGATGGTACTGACATTTTTATTTGTTTTTGTCTTGAATTATTATTCTCGTGGCATGAGAACGAATTTCTAACTAAATTCCGTTGGGCACATGTATTTTGTAAGTGAAGTTCTTTTTTACTTTAAGTTGGCAATGACCTCTTGAGGAAAGGATTGTTCATGTTCCAAATAGTATTATTTAAAAAAAAGAAGTGATTATTGACAACACTTCATGTGCAAACGTAGGGTACAGTGTACCTATGACATACCTAATACATCTATTTGTCCGTGTGTATCCAAGATATGAGAGACCGTTTCCACGATCGTTTTTTCCTTTGTGACGTCAAGTTCTCGGATGAAGAGGGTTTTATTGAGGGTGTTCCCTGCCGCCGCTTCCAGTTGGTCTTTCTTGGACATGTTCCTCATGGTCGCGTAGACGATCAGCGGCTCCTTGGCGCGCTGGGCCAGTCGTTGAGCGGTCACCAACCCGATACCGGAAGAGCAGCCAGTAACGAGCGCTATTCGAGACGCCATGATTCTGGCAAAACAAGATTAATCTTTATCACAGAGATAGAGTCCTTTCGTTTGTCATGGTATTTTTTTGTTTGAATAACTGAATTAATGAATATATGTACTCACGCTCCACTCTCCACACCAAACTGATGACCCCGATGCGATTGGGACTACGTGGTTAGAACAGCTCGATCAATGTCGGCCTATACCGGGTGATCATAACAGGTCTAATAACGCATTCATTGTTGCAGGTATCTCAGCTCATGAAACAGCTCATAGCTGAGAAAAAAAAAACTAGAAAAGGGAATATTTTGCAGTTGTTCTTGCAGAGCCTCCCACCGGATGTAGGGGCCTATACACCCAATTCTTTGTTCTGCAAGTGAATCCTCATCACTGTTTGACCGCATGTGCACCGACAATAGCAGATAGGATCGTATCAGTGCAATTACCCCCCCCCCCCCCCCTCCCCCGGCAAAATGTTGGTTAGTGATATAAAGTTAGCGTAAAGATTAGGCTTCGGGTTAGGTTTAGGGTTAGAGTTTGGGTTAGGGTTAGGGTTAGGTTCAGGATTAGGTTCAGGGGAAGGGTCCGGGGTATTTTGCCCGATAGGATCATTGAAGCGCACGTACAGCCCACCGGAGCGGGATACCATGTTATCCATATCAGTTCCCCTCTATCTGGAGGATCCGCTCAAGCGCAAGGCGCTGACTTTGTGGGTAAGATGGCCTCCTTGACAGAACTTGTTTGCCAACTATCAATGAAGTCCTATCAGGCAACTACTGTTACGCAGCCGTTTATAGGGAAACGAACGTCACCTCACTGCATTTCATATGCCGTAACAAAAGTTTACACCAAAAGGGGTGGGGGGGGGGGGGGGGGGGGGGGGAGGGGGAGGGCGGTCGCTCCGTGTTTGTCCATGCAGGTACACGTATATTACGTAGAAATGATTTGCCATTACATATTCGCAATAATCACAACATTGATGTATTCAAAGTGGAGCTAAGAAAGCACATTTTATGCTTAATTTACGAAGTAGTAGTTTGTTTATTTTACCATGTTTGTTTCTTCTCGTTGATTCCGATTTGTAGCATTTTCAATTTCACTTCTTTCAGGCGATTTGTGCACTTCTGTAGATTTGTATTATTGTTATTATTATCATTAGAATAAGGGTATATTTGATTTTTACATCCGAGGCTTTTTTAAAGGGGTATGTCTTTATTTTCTCTCTTTCTCTCTGGAATCCTAATTAGGAAATATCTTGAAAATCATAGGAAAGAAAAATATAAAATCCTGGAATCAAATTCCTGAAATCCACCCTATACATAGCTTTGAAAGCTTATTCCTCAATGCAGGATTATTTCATTTCAGAAATAGGAAATTATAGGAGATTTTAGATTGAAAATTTTTGAAGTACCGGTAATAGAAACATTGGCACATAGACTGGAATGACAGCTTACCTGAGAAAAAAAGGGGTACGTTAAGCAATGTTCCGGATTTAGGGGAAGTCGGGATGGGGTGGGGTCTCTAAAAGCCTGCGAAAAGCCCGCGAAAGGGGGGAGGGGTTCAGAAATTTTAACAATCCTGAGATATATGGGGGTGGGCGGTTTCAAAGGGAGGGAATGAGCATATAGGCGTATCCAAAATGATACTGAGTGAGGGGCAGGGGCTAAAAAGCCGTACTCACATAAAAGGACTAGGATTGATCAAGAGGTATACAACATGAAAGACGTCATATCTTTCTTGTGCATATATTTCATGAAATTTTCAAATGTGTCTTGCTTTACTTGAGGCAGAAGAGGCATGAGTGAGACCAATAATTAATGCAGGTATATTTGTTAATAATTTGTTAATAATAATGGTAATAACAGCAATGATAATAACAACAACAATAACAATAGTGATAATAGTAATAATCCATTGTATTCCTTAGGAAGGATAGCATCTTAAGTGTAATTACCATTGCTCCTATACCAGAAGGTCCTCATTACCCTTAAATTGCCAGGTACTAGCTCATTTACACACCTGGGTCAAGAGGAACGTATAGTGGGTAAATTCTAAAAAGGTAAATGTTTTCAATGGGAATGTTCATAAAATGTATTCATAAAATTACCTGATTAGGCTTTGATTGTAAGTTGTATATTTTTTCGGTCACTCTAATGAATATGAGAAAGGAAACTTACCAAAACCAAAATCAATGTCTTTTATTATTCCAGCGCCCCTTTCATTCTCTATCTGATCTGATCCCTATCTCTCTCCTTCTCTCTCTCCGGGGTACGACGGAATGAGTGATCTACCAATGAGTCACGTGAAAGGGGTAAACTGTAAAGATCTGCTACCTCGATAAAACTGGTACAGAGATGAGGTCATTTTCCATCGACCCTTATCATCCCGTGACGAGACAGCCGTGTGATGTCTGCACAGAAGGCCCATCGTTCTGTACACGAAGATATGCAGTGTATACATGATTGTTCCATGGAGCTTGTAGCTCCATGTTGTACGTATAGGCCGACTGATTGTTGCGTCAGTGTGTTCATATGTAATGTTTCATGTACCATTATAGTCATACGATAATATTATGTATCTCAATGGCAGAGCTACCAAGTCTCACGCATTCTGCGTGAGACTCAAGCATTTAGGGTCTGTCTCACGATCTCACGCATGGCACCCATTTTTCTCACGCATCTGGTGAAGTCTGCAATTTGGGCCAAAAATAAGGAGCATATAGCTCGAAGGATTAGAGTGATAGTTGCAATTGAAGGTATATTTCCCTTTTGCCTTTCAAAATTAGTAAGCACCAGATCGCATCATTAAGAGCTAATAATTTAAAAAAGCTCCCTACCATGGGAGGGGGACACCCTCCTCGTTCGCGCGCGCATGCGCGCGAGCGCCGAGACGCCGAGTCATAAAAATCTCACTCATAAAAGTTTTTTGAACTTGGCATCTCTGCCATTGTCACGCAATGGAGACTAGTACCTCCTTGTTCATGATTATACTGTCTGTACTGCTCATATATACGTAGTCACGTGCACCGGCGGAATTCCGACGTGGGAAACGGAAGGGCGAAGGTCGCCAGCATGGCACGTGTTTCGCATGTATACATCAATATTTAAGCGGTGGAATCTGTGAACGTGCACTCAACCAGGGAGGTGAGACTCACCTCCCTGACTCAACATACTAGCAATGTGGATTTGTTTGTTTGTGTTTGTTCATTTCCATCTGAGAAGATGGCTGGATAGCCCATATTCAGCTATGAAGCTGGTCTTCCATGGGGTCCAGTTGGATGAGAGGTGGAACCACTTCACCGGGTTAAACACCCTGCTCTTTGCAACGGCGTAAATCCGTACTGACGAGGGGGGGGGGGGGGATGGTCACCATCACCACGATTACAAGCCCATAACCGGACCGGCGCAGCCTTGGGGGAGGGGGGGGGGGGGAAGAATCTTGGTGCCCCCCCCCCCCCCCACACGCACACTTTACAGGGATCGGATGTCCCACTCTTTTGCATGAAATATAAAGTGGGAGGAAAGTGGCAGCAAAAATATGAAGACTTTTTCTTCTTGTTGTTGCTTTTTTTTTTTGCTTCTCAGATGACTTTCGGCGGAAAATCAGACCTTAAAAGTATGAAGACATTTTTTGTTTTTGAAATATCTGTGAGAGGGAGCGGAGCGACCGAACGGGGGGAGGTTGTGTATGGGGGGGGGGGGGGTATCCCTCTCCCACACGAGGAAGATTTTGCATTTTCAGACCTGAAATTGAGCGATCTGGTGCACACTTTTGGTGAAATTTTTGTTTTGTTTTTCTTTTAAAAAAACCCAATAGAAATTGAAATATTCACAATATATTATTGAATGACTAAATCGTGGTATTTCAGCTCTTGCTCCGCCTGTTCGACATCACTGTGAAGGCCTACTAAATAGTGGGGCCTATCACCGGCGTAGACAGGCTTTGATCTTAGGGGGAGCGGTTATGAGATTGTGAGGGAGCGAAGCAAGCGAGGGGGGGGGGGAGGGTATGGTAGGGGGTTTCCCCTCCCACGGTGAAATCTTTTTACATTGAAAATTTTGACATTTTACAGTCCAAAAACTGCCGTTTGTAGCTATATTCTTCGCTTTGGAAATTAAGGGGGGGGGGCGCACCGGGCGCAACTGTTGTCAATCACTGGCAGCAACATCAGGAGAATGGCATAGCGATTAAATGCGAGCGAGCTTGAAAATTTCGACATAATACTTTTACAGTATAAAAACTGCCGTGTGTAGCTATACTTCTTCGCTTTGGAAATTAAGGGGGGCCCCACCGGGCGCAACTGCTGTCAATCACTGGCAGCAACATCAGGAGAATGGCATGACGATTAAATGCGAGCGAGCGGAGCGAGCGAGCTTGAAAATTTTGACATTTTACAGTCCAAAAACTGCCGTTTGTGGCTGTATTCTTTTGCTTTGGAAATGAAGAGGGGGGGGGGGCGCACCGGGTGCAACTGCTGGCAATTACTGGCAGCAACATCAGGAGAATGGCATAACAATTAAATGCGAGCGACTGAAGCGAGCGAGCTTGAAAATGTTGACATTTTACAGTCCAAAAACTGCCGTTTTTGGCTGTATTTTTTCGCTTTGGAAATTAAGAGGGGCGCACCGGGCGCAACTGCTGGCAGTTACTGGCAGCAACATCAGGGGAATGGCATAACGATAAAATGCGAGCAAGCGAAGCGAGTGAGCTTAAAAATTTTGACATTTTACAGTCCCAAAACTGTCGTTTGTAGCTATATTTTTCGCTTAGGAAATTAAGGGGGGGGGGGCACACCGGACGCAACTGCCGGCAATTACTGGCAGCAACATCAGGAGAATGGCATATAATGTTTAAATGCGAGCGAGCGAAGCGAGTGAGCTTGAAAATTTTGACATTTTACAGTCCCCCAAACTGTCGTTTGTGGCTGTATTTTTTCGCTTTGGAAATTAAGGAGGCGCATCGGGCGAAAACTACTGGCAATTACTAGCAGCAACATCAGGAGAATGGCATGATGATTAAAATAATGCAAGCGAGCGAAGCGAGCGAGCTTCAAAATTTTGACATTTTACAGTCCCAAAACTGCCGTTTGTAGCTATATTTTTCGCTTTGGAAATTAAGGGGGAGGGGCGCATCGGGCGCAACTGCTGTCAGTCACTGGCAGCAACATCAGGAGAATGGCACGGCGATTAAATGCGAGCGAGCGGAGCGAGCGAGCTTTAAAATTTTGACATTTTACACTCCAAAAACTGCCGTTTGTAGCTATATTTTTCGATTTTGTTCGTCCCACTTTTATGGGGGGAACCATCCCCCCCCCCCTCCCATCGACGCCTCTGCGTATGAGGGTGCTTTTGTTAAGTGAAAGATCTGCTGCATACTCTTTGATAAATTAGGGAATTTATACGTCAATCTCAAAAGTGTACAAAGTCTATCGAAAGGGATCCTGTATAGCGGAGCTTTTTGCATGTTTATGATTGCAATACAACGATCTGGTGCATAGTTCTGGCGATATTTGGACAATTTTCCATTAAGAAAGTTCGAGATTTGTCCTCATCTCGGGAATTGCTTGGGGATAAATGATTTGTCTGCCTAAACACTTCTGTAGGGGCGGGGCAAATGCCCCTTTGCGCCCCCCCCCCCCCCCCCCGAGATAGATTCGACGCCCCTGATCTTCCCTGGGTATGCCCATAGATGTATCCTGAGTCATCAGTCACTGTCGTTTCTCAGGAATGATTCAGGAAATGGAGGGGGTTCAATTATGGCGATATAGTTTTTGTTATTGTTTGTTTGTTTTCGTACATATTTTGCAGATGGTCCCCAGTTACTCGCGTCATAGCATGTTTACATGTAGGCCTATACTATTTGACGTTGTCAACGTCTGAGCCATACCTTACAGTGTATGTCGATGTTACTTTCTTCGCGAGCGAGCGAAGCGAGCGAGCGCTTGAGGAAATTATGTATACATTTTCCTACAAGATAGAATACTGTTCAGCTCTGTTACCTGTCTGAAGGCCGGCGTACAAACGTCATGCAATATGCCAAAATTGATGCAATCACATTTCTGCTTCCTCCATTTTTTTTCTGAAAAAACAGGGGGGATGATTGTACAGGCCACCCCCCCCCTCCTCCATTTCAGGGGGGGGGGGATATATCCCCCCCCCCCCCATCCCCCCCCCCCCCGGATTTACGCCCATGGCTCTTTGCGATGAATGAATGAAGCGGGATCTTTTACGTGCATGAGTTCTTACTCTCTCATACACGGGACCTCCATTTTATGTCCTATCCGAGGGACAGAGTGTGTTGCCTCTTGCTAGAGGGGACGGTATGCTTACACACAACATTGCTCAGTCCAGACTCGGGTTCGAACCCGGGCCGCGTGATCGTGAGGCAGACGCGCTACCGACTGAGCCAACTCACCGTGAAATACCGTCGTAAATGTAATTCATAGTACATGCCGATTAAGCTGTTTGATTCACGTATCCATTACTGTAGGGTGTACTGATGTTATATTCACTACCAATCATACCTGTTTTTTGTCAATCTTCATCCACGTTCCACGTACCGAGAATTCCGTCTCGTTTCTTCTGTGTAGACTTTCAATGGAACAGAAGAACATTGGTGGCAGCCAACATCATGAGAAACATATAACTGCGGCTCGAGTTGGTTTAATAGTCACGGACAATGTGCGCATATTGGGAATACAATGCGTCGAGGGGCCACAGTCAAGGGCAGCGGTACATAATGCAATGTACATGTACATCTATCCCAGGGGAGGTTTACAACACGCGGACCATCGCTGTCTTCACGAACGTATACAACTGTATACAATAGCAGAGCTACCAATTCTCACGCATTGTGAGTGAGACTCAAGCATTTAGGGTCTGTCTCACGATCTCACGCATGGCACATATTTTTCTCACGCATCGGGAGCATAGCTTAAAGGATTAAAGTGAGAGTTGCAATTGAAGGCATATTTCCCTTTTGTGTTTCAAAGTAAGTAAAAAATAGTCACTTACGTAAGCACCAGCTTGCACCATTAAGAGCTAAAAATTGTAAAAGCGCCCTATCGTGGGAGGGCGGACAACCTCATCCCACACCCTTCCCTCTCTCATGCACATGAGCGCGCGCCGAGATGCCGAATCATGAAAATCTCACTCATAAAATTTTTTGAACTTGACATCTATGCAATAGTATCGTTTTGATCTTGATCACAGGTCTTCCGTGGGTTCGTAGAGGGCGAAGTTGCTCCCATGTTGATTGTGAGTGATCGAGAGATAGAGAGAGAGAGAGAGAAAGAAAAAAGGTACTAAAATGATATGACGCTTCCATTAAATAGAGATTTACCCCACTGTGGATTTAGTTTAAGGACTGACGGTACTGGTTGAGGTGAGGATTCAGCTTGTAACGTTTTGCGAGATATTTAGAAACCATGAACTCTATGAATTGTGAAAACTGCATACAATTAATTCTAAGGGGAATCAAAGGGAGTTCATTTGATGAAAATCGGTTTTGTAATGACTGAAATATTCAAAAACAAAGTAAAACAAAGAGATCCTAACAAAAGTCGTAGTCTATCAGTTTTATTAGGATACCCCTTATTTGGATATCTCAGCCATTTCAAGACCAATTATTTTCATCAAATAAACGTTGAATCCTTTTTGGAATTACATGGTCTTTCATATTTTAGAAGAGGTTTCCCAGTATCTCACCAAAAATGTTATAAACCCGACGTTAGGTCTCAACCAGAACTCAGATCCCTTTAATGTGTATAAAAGTGTAAAGGAGTTGCTTTTTTACCGAAAGACCAAGCACTGTATATATTTTTGGTGAATCTCTCTCTCACTCTCTCTGAATACAGTATTTGACGTTGCGCTGAAGCTAACCAAAATATCGTGCATCCAACTTCATTGTGGAAAACTGTATATCATCACGACGCTAATAAGGTCTGAAAAAAAATCGTGGTGTTAACTTCAGTTTCCTTATTTCAACTTGCGTATTGTTAAACGTTCTACTGGCGATCCCCCCTACCCACCCCCTTCGAATGGGAAGAAAATCTCCGTTCGGAACCCTCGATTAGAAATTTATGGGGTTTGTTGTGAATCTTCCTCAAATCAGGTTTTCCGTTTTTCATTTTATCAGCTGAAAGTGCTCTCCATTTTTTTTTCAGAGTCATTGTAGTGCTTGTGGTTGGGTCAAGGGTCAATAGTACTTTTTAAGCCCTTATACCGAATACCCCCATGGATTTTGCTTAACGTCTCTTCTTTATTTCTTTCCTGTCATTTATAATACAAGAATACGGCAAATTTTATCTGGTAATTCTACGTTATGCATTATTTATTTAGCGAATTATTAGTTTTATGGGAAGCACGCGATACCCATATATCCACGTTGGACAGGGAAGTGTAGGCCTACGAGAGTTCATGTTGTTCAACAATGTAATTTTGCCTACCTCGATCGCGATAAAATTTCACTACATAATGATCACCACTTAATTTGACAAAGCTTCATTACGACTCTGAGTGCGTTGTCAGTCTTCTTAAATACTATACGGTGCGCACTGTGTTCAAAAACTTTAAGACATACCCTGTGGCAGGGATTCTTACATCGGAAGTACCACATGAAAATTATGTGGCACAAATCCGTTATGGCATAGTCAAATCCTGGAATAAAAACCACCGAATTGCGTAAATGCTAATTGTAAGCAACTTTTGAATTGTATGACAATGATGAGGAAAATCATTTTGGTCTTACCTATGCCAAGAATATCGACTCTTCGAATTAAGCTCAAAGACACCTCTGTCATACATATCTTTTTGTTATCTTTATTCATTACTTGTAAGGAACATCAAACCACCGACAAAATTTTGGAAGCACTCGAATAAAAGATAAAGCAACAATTTATAGTGCCAGAGGACTACCTGCAGGATATTACGATTTCTACGTCGATATTTTCCCCTCTGGTTTGGTCTGGTCAGTACAAGTGGAACAAAGAGTAGCGTCTCAAAACAAACAACAAACACACAACAAACATAGGAACAAATACTAAGAAGACCTAATTAAGCATTGTATAACAATATCAACATTTAATAACCAAACTGAATATTACAACTTAAAGGGGATGGCTACTAACCGATCAGTGGGAATCAGTGGGAATGCTGGGGGATGATTGTTCCAATTCTTGTGGGATTCATTAAGAGTACATCATATATCTATTGTTGTGTGAACATTATTTGCTTCAGAACGGTCTCATATTCAAGTGATGTGCAGTTTAATGCCCCGTCACTGTACAGGCATGCTAACCTGGAAACATCAAATTGTTAACATTTTGTATATTTAACAATAATTGATATTGATAATTCTGATTAACATTTTCAATTTAGTTATTTTTATTCCTAACTCACATTTTATAGCTATTACATACAATGTATTTAGAAGCACTAAAGTTGTTGTTTTTTTCATCTGCAAATCCTAGCAACGATGCTAAAATTGAACATGTCTCGATGGTCATCATCACGTGAAGAAACCCAGCACAAATGATATCAGGTGCCAGTATATCTTTCATTTCAATTTCTCGAATTTCATTGAGCTGGTGTGAGGTTAGTTCCTAAATAGTTATTCATGCAAACGTGGCTCTATTCTACAGACGATTGGAAGCTTGAAAGTAGCACTCAGATGTCCAGATAATCAACTTGTCATGTCGAAATCCAGTAGGAAGGAGATCTTATAGGAGAATTATTGATCAGAATTGGATCCCGTCGTGTCTACATCCTATGGAATAGATCATTACAGATGACAAGATCTCGGATCTAATCATGTCAACACACTGTAGATGAGAAAATCAGAAGAGATGATCAGATGACAATATATTGGATCTCGTCATGTCTACATCCGTATGAATAGATTAGTAGATGACAAAATACCAGATCTTGCCATGTCTAAATCCTGTACAAGAATGATCAGGTGACTATTGATCTCGGATCCCATCATGTCTACGTCTTGTAGGAAAGATGACCAGAACACTAGAGCTTGGATCTTACCATGTTTACACCTATTAAAAGAGATCATTAGATGACAGCATCAAAGATCTCGCCATGGCTACAACCTTTACAAAAGATGGTCAGATGGTTATAGATTAAAACACTCTTAAGGTTCCATACACACGGGCTGCAAAAATCGCGGATACGAAAATCCAAGGGGCACTCATTGAAAGGGGGTTGTAAAGGTAATTCAAAACATTCTCCACCCATCGATACTTCCCCTTTTACTAAACAATCTGCAGGCACATTACACAAGCCAACAAAGAACCACTATGCGATTTGGTATTCTAAAGATTCCCATCAGGCAATGTCGGAGTAGTGAATAGGACGTACATAGCAAAGTCTCTTGCAAATTATTCATTATATCTGACAAATTTGAGTATCCTGGCCTCTCAAGACGACCGCATTACTATCATGAGCCAGTCAATCAGGAAGCCGCTAGCGAGAAAAGCAAAGAAAGACGACTCTGGACCAGAGAAGGCAGGAAACACCGCCGCTGCTCTGCAACCCGCATCGCCTAGGTCGCCATCTTCTACAGACCACGGGGCCTCGGCCTCAGCTTCACCCGAGGCTCTCCGCCAAGGTGCTCGCCGGAAAACTGCTACGGCTCCAGCAGCCCCATCGACATCAGCAGCCCAGTTGGATACATCGGAACTCCCATTCATCAATGAGGATGACGTAACCACACCTGCTGGCATTGCTCGGTACTTCAAAGCCGCGACAGCTAACTTTGAAAAGATGATACAAAGAGCCGTGTCTTCTTTGATCGACAACATCAAGCAGGTGGAATTCCAGCTGGGATCAGCCATTGACTATGAGAGCCGGCGAGTCACTGAGGTGGAGTCGAAGTACATGTACTCTCAACTGGAGAAGAGAATGCAGGCAATGGAGAAGGAGGTCAGCGCTCTGAGGTCAGAAGTTGCCAAGCAACAACAGGAGATCAACAAGAGCGAACGCTTCTCGCGGAGAAACAACATCCGGGTCATCGGGATACCAGAATCCGCCAATGGTGAGGAGGATTGCGTCGCCTTGGTTGAGAAAATAGTCCGGGAGAAATTCGCTATGAACGTCAGGGTCGAAAGAGCGCATCGCGACGGGAAGCCCGCGAAAGACCGTCCACGACACATTGCTGTTCAAAACGCTGTCTTATCGCCAGAAAATCGAAATCATGAAGGCTCAGCGTGAGAAACTAGCGAACGAGCGCTACTACATGACGGATGACCTAACAGCCGATGACCTCAAAGAGAAGCGCAAGTGGTCTGCAAACGTACAGCAGCTGTACGACTCCGGGGTCAGGCTACGCTTCTACGCAGGTAGATGGAGAAGCAGAGGAGGAGCGCCATACGAGTTCAACTTTTAGATGGTATTGTGATCAGCCTATATCCAACACATACTCTAACAATTGTATCAATTATGTTATACTCCCTGTCTCTTACATTATTTCAACTCAGATCGTATTATGCGAATGCACTGATATATTGAGAATTTGCTATTTTTCCTTTAATTCTTTGCCTATCATTGTCAAAACTCCCTATAATATATACATGTACTACTCCATCAGTATACTGATGATTTGTCTCATGTACTAAAACTGCCTTTTATATTTTGCCATTAACACTTCAGAATCTATCTTTACAATGATACCTGACTTAGATAATAATGTACAACCACTCATAAATTGTAAGTATTATTTGCCGGATGTATTCAATCGTATACTTTTGTAAATGTTCCTGATAAATTTGGTTTATTGCATTGTAATGCCCGGAGTTTAAGTAAGAACTTTGATAATGTCACTGATCTGTTGACAAATATGTCTTTTTCTTTCTCAGTAGTTGGAATCACTGAAACTTGGTTAAACACCAGATCCCCAGACATATATAATATTCCTAATTATCATTTTGTTCGCAGTGACAGACAGGACGGTCGTGGTGGTGGTGGTGTTGCTTTAACACATGTAAGTCTCTGTCCTATAAGGTCAGAAATGACCTTTCATTTGTTCATAATTCCGCAGAATTATTATGTATAGAAATAGACATGGTCAACAGTAAAAACTTAATTGTATGTAATATATATCGCCCCCTAATAATTGTATTGATAGTTTTTTAGAAGATTTTGATGATATACTACATAATCTGAATAGAGAAAGTAAAATTATATGTTTAATGGGAGATTTCAATATAGACCTGCAACAGGATAACAACAATGTCAATCAATTCAAAAGTGTAGTATACTCGAACGCCTGTTTCCCCGTCATCGACAAACCTACAAGAATTGTAGGTAATTCGTCTATCCTTATAGACAATATATTTATCAATGCACACAATTGTCATATTCATTCAGGTCTTGTATATTCTGAAATCTCAGATCATATCCCTGTCTTTGTAATGATTGATTCCCCTCCTCCTCGTAGAAATAGACAATCATTTTATGCTCGTAAATTCACCACTGAAAATGTAGCTAGGTTAAATGAAAATTTGCAGAATGAAGATTGGGAAGATGTTTTAACCTGTGACGATATCGAAAGAGCATATCAGTTATTCTGGGCTAAATTTGAGATATATTTCAACATGAGTATATCTAAGACCAAGGCAGGGAGAAAACGTAATAAACCTATAAAACCTTGGATAACAAGAGGAATGTTGAATTCTATAAATAAAAGAAATATTTTGTACAAAACAAGTCTTTATCAAGCTAGCCCTGAAAATGTTTCTAATTATAAGACATATCGAAATAGATTAACAAGCATTATTAAACAGTCCAAACAAATGTATTTTTCTAAAAAGATAGATAATGCTCAAGGTAAAAGTTCAACTATATGGAAAATAATCAATGAGATTCTCAATAAGAGTAAATCATCATCTGATTCTCAAGTATTTTATAAAGATGGCAATACTGTAAGTAATCCGGTAGATATAAGTAATATGTTTAATGAATATTTTGTGCATATTGGTCCACAACAGGGCTCTAAAATCGATAAGAGTAATTGTGATTTCGCAGATTTTCTGCCACAACCAATAGATTCATCCTTATTTTTAAACCCAACTGATTTTATTGAAATATTAAGAATTGTTTGTGCTTTTAAAAATAGTTATTCTGTCAGTCATGATGAAATCAGCACCAATTTACTTAAGCAGATTATAGGTAGTATTTTGTCTCCCTTAGTCCATATCTTTAATCTATCTCTTTCTTCTGGTATTTTTCCAAGTTCCTTCAAAATTGCTAAAGTAATACCGATTTATAAAAAAAGATGATCCCGCGTGTGTAACTAATTACCGTCCCATTTCTATTCTCTCTAGTTTCTCCAAAATACTCGAGAGAATTATGTATAATAGGTTGTATGGATTTTTGTGTCAGAATGATTTCTTCAATCCTGATCAATTCGGTTTCCGAACCAATCATTCTACTGATCACGCGCTAATGCAGTTATTTGATAGAGTATCGAGTGCCTTGGCAGATCGCAAACATGTAATTGGTATATTTATGGATCTGAGCAAGGCATTCGATACTCTTGACCACAAAATATTATTATATAAGCTACGACATTACGGGGTTCGGGGTACTGCACTTACATGGTTTGAAAACTATTTGTTATGTAGAAAACAATTTGTTTCCTTTGACTCAGTATCCTCCAATACACTAGCTGTAACATGTGGAGTTCCCCAGGGTTCGATCTTAGGGCCGTTATTGTTTTTAATTTACATTAATGATATTTCAAACGCATCATCTATGTTACAGTATATATTATTTGCCGATGATACAAATGTGTTTTACTCACATGCTGACCTAAACCACCTAGATGCTACTTTGAACAATGAATTACCAAAATTATCTACATGGTTTAAAAGTAATATACTGGCACTTAATTTAAGCAAAACTAATTTCATTCATTTTAAATGTAAAAAAGCTGATCTACCAGAATATTAATTGTATATTGATGGTATATCTCTTGAAAGGAAAATATTTAATAAATTTCTTGGTGTGTATATAAATGAAAACCTAAAATGGGATGACCATGTAAAACACATCATTTTGCCTATATCCAGAAACGTTGGCCTGTTAACTAAGCTTCAGTATTTTTTACCAACTCGTGTATTGTTTACCCTGTATAATGCCTTAATTTTACCATATATATCGTATTGCAACATTATCTGGGCAACCCACAGATGTAACACAGACCGTATACTTCTCCTACAGAAAAAAGCAATACGAGTGTGCAGTCGAGCACGCTCTCGAGATCACACCGACCCATTGTTTTTCCAGCTTAAATCCCTTAAGATAAATGATATCAATTTTCTCCAAAAAGCTGTATTTATGTTTTGTCTCAAGTCAAACCTCTTGCCTCCAATATTTAACATAATATTTCGGTCAAATTCAGAGATTCACTCTTATCCAACCAGACAATCCACAAATTTACATTTATTTAACCCCAAAACCGCACTCGCGCATCATTCTATCAGACACTCCGGCCCTGACACTTGGAATTCCCTTCCCATTGAAATTAAAAACATGACCACTATGTATTCATTTAAGAAGGCTGTAAAACTTCACCTCCTTAAGCAGTATTCCCCAGGATAACATTCTGATTCCTTTATTGTATTATAATCAAATGTATATGAATATGTACGTGATACATAATGCATGGATGTGTGCATACATATATCGATTATTTATCTATCCATATTATGAATATGAGTATGTATATGTATGTATAGGATACATCATGTATATATTATGAGCATACATGTGGACGATGTGCCTTACCATTACTGCGTACATAAAACAAGCACGATATATTTTATTCAATGTCAGATAACAATACGTATAAGATATTTTGTATTCACATCATTATTTTCATAGTGCATATTCGGTCATTACTCCGGCAAAGGCAACTCAACGTGTTAACTTTAATATCATTATCATATTGTATTTATCATCATTACTATTATTGTAAAGTAGTTGGAGTGGTACCCATACACTCTGTAACTTTCCCTATTCCCCCTACCCTTCCCTATTTCTCTCTTTCTCTATTCCCTATTCTATTCAGAGTAGGTAAGCATAGTCTCCATACCGTCAAGCCTCGGCTTATTTTGGAGACCCTTCTGGTTAAGTTCCATAAGCTTGTATGTTTGTATTTGTCTTGTATAATTGTACTAAAAACTATGTGTCGATATACTGTTTGTTATAAATGACATGTACATGATCCTATCTGATGTAACGGAATTAAACAGAAATATATCAAATCAAATCAAATCAAATGTTGCATACGTGTATCCTTTTCAAAAACACGTATTGGTACCATTCAAACTTTTATTTTATCATGTTATTTTGTTTGTTGTTGGAATCATACACAAGCCAGCATTTCACTAGAAATACGGGGGGAAAGCTACATCTCGTCAACATTGCGCAATAGTGGCGTATGAAGTACAAAATCAATAGAATATGACTCTTGAGATATGTGCGCGAGAATGACCGCGTGCACTAATTGTGGACGTCTCAGATTTGAGACATCTAAAATGCTGACAGTCTTTCGCGAACACACACACTAACACACACACACACACACACATACACACACACCTATACGCAATCACATACGTGTAAAATTAAAAAGCAATTGTTACAACAAGCCTATCAACCCTGCGATTGGGAGTCGAACTTTGCAGCATGATCTTATATTCATGAGTCCGGAACGATATCCACAGCACCGTGCAGGCCTATTGTGCTATACAGCAACGAGCTCACGATTTCAAAAAGTAATCCCCAGTCACGTCGTCCCCAGTAGGATCTTTGAACCTTTCCGCAGCCAGCTTTCTCAACTTCTCGCTGGTCTGGTACCGGAGGTGCGGTCTTTCCGAGTCCACCGCCTCTTCGACCACATCGACGACTTCGGACGCCGCCTGTGCCCCGTCGGCGACCGTCAGCATGGTCTCGCGCTTCCATATCATCCTGTACATTTCTCGCGTTTTTTCATCCACCCTCGGATCGTCCATTTGCTCGCTGAGAACGTCGCTCACATCTGGATTGGTCAGGATGTCGGTTTCAACAGGTCCCGGCTGAATGTTGCTTACCCTGCAAGAGAGGGAGGGAGGGGGTAGGATAGAAAGAGCAATTACTGGTGTGATGGAATACTGGATAACATACGTCACTAGTGTACCCTACCATACAAGCTTGTACCTAACTGGCAAGAGCGAAAAGAAGCGTGCATAATAAGAATCATAAATACAGTTGTATCTTTATTACTTCGGTATTTTAAATCGCGAGCCTTTTAACTATAATCATCATTATATTAAGATGATGATGAGTAACGTTATGACAGAAGTAGCAGCGGATGTAAGATAGTTGCTTTATCATTGCTACTGTTGTCATGGATGCGTACGCGCTGTGTATCATGTATATGAATATCTAATGAATTTAACCGGTGAGAAACTTTCGCAAAGACGTGAAGTGGCCTGATAAGTTGGTACAAGGGCACAGCAGCAGTATGTGAGCAAGATACGGTAGGATTCAAACTTTTGTTCTTACCAAACGTTGGAATGCCGAAGGGACATGGCCAAGCATTCAGAGAACCCCTCCAGCGCAAACTTGGAAGACCCGTACATGTCGTAAAATATCACGCCTATAGGAAAACGCAGACGATAAGAGAACACCGTAATTTTTTCATTCACTGTGGCCTTATTTATCAATAGTACCTTAGCGTTGAAATACAAAACATGAATCCCTAATAGTCCCCCCCCCCCCGACGACATTTTGATGACCTAGAGGGTAATCCATGCAAACATGTTTGTGTTTTAAAGCATTGCAATGGGATGTCTAATATTCATCCATGTTTGGCACCACTCCAAGACGAAAATTTGGCGACAAAGTACAAGTTTCCCAATTCTTTAAATTGCTAACTGTACTTCAGCGTAAAATCTCAAATGGGGTACTAGAATTTGTTTAGAACCGTTTATGAAAGAATTCGAAGTTATACACACGTATTTCTGCCTTCCTCGTAATGCACGAATCTGAAATGAAAACTTGGTTCTCTCCAAAACTGTTTCAGTGATGCGCACATATGCGCGTAATAGTTTCTTTTCTTTCTGTCTGGCATATTTGATCTTTCAAATAATATTCACCGCTGAAGCGCGTTCCAATGTATTTGTTTTTCTACTTATTGATACCAAAATGTTACTTTCTACACCAAAGTTTGATTTGAAGCTTCTATTCAAAGCACAAATATTCGTTGTCTGCTCATTCAAAGAGCGGCAGGAAACTGTAGCAAGGGGGAGGCTTTTTGTACAAAAGTCTCGTACATTCTTCCATCTGGAAGAACTCCCTGTTATTACCCTATAGCTCATCGCGCGCCTATTCATAGCCCTGGATCAAGAGAGACGTAGTTGGTAAAACATCTTTTCCCCAAGGATGAAAACATTGGCTAGAAGTTGTGCCAAGCGTGTTTAGACAAAGAGACGAAAGCCAAATTACCCACTCTTCAAAAGCGCTTCTAGATCAAGGTTGATAAACTAAATCAGAATCGAAATAAGGCACATTCGCCTGGATAGTAAAAGGCATTTCAGCGGACGTGGAGTGAAGTGCATGAAGGAGAATAATGAACATAGATATCATAACCTGTTCCGTTCACATAGTTTTACGATGTATTTCTAATTCATTGTAGCAGAATTAATCATGTCACGAATGACTCACTATTTCAATATGAACAAGTTTTGACGCCTTAAACACTGCGCACTATTATACAACGCTGAAGTCAAGTGTTTGATTGATAAGTGACATTGCTCGATTACACGTCAAGAAACGTGTCATTACCACGGTGAACACATTATTCCATTATTCTAGCGAAAGGCTTCTCACCCATAATTCCAAACAATGAAGATATGTTAATGATTCGACCTGACCTCCGCCGCTTCATGTGCGGAATCACTTCCTGGGTCATCCGAACGACTCCGAAAAAATTGATGTCAAACATCTTCTTGAAGGTAGCAATGCTCGTCACTTCTGCGATATTCATACCGGAAATGCCCGCATTATTCACTGGCGAGATTAGAAGAAAAAAAGTTTATAATGGTAAATGCGATTCAATTGACACAAAAAACACTTTGGAACTGTTTAAACCCACGAGCACAGCTAATGGTTTTTAGACTGTTCCAAAGTTAAACGAGAGCATCCTATTCTCACAGATACACGAAAGTGGCCTGTGCGTCATTTGTGCTATAAAATGGGCCAGTAAATTCATGAAATACAACCATTTTCCCATCATGCGTCCGGTACATCTACTACACTATACAAGACTTGAGCCATGCATTCGGATTTTACCGGACGCATGGATCAATGTGGATCAGTAAAAAATCAATGTTATGTCAATTGACCAATTAGATTGCAGAGATTCTAAAGTCCATTTTATAAATAGGTTACTAATGGTTATTGATAACATTCAGTTTACAAACGCAGGGTACAATTTCCCCATGACATACCTAATACATCTATTTGTCCATGGGTATCCAAGATATGAGAGACCGTTTCCACGATGGTTTCTTCCTTTGTGACGTCAAGCTCTCGGATGAAGAGGGTTTTATTGAGGGCGTTCCCTGCCGCCGCTTCCAGTTTGCCTTTTTTGGACATGTTCCTCATGGTCGCGTAGACGATCAGCGGCTCCTTGGCGCGCTGGGCCAGTCGTTGAGCGGCCACCAGCCCGATACCAGAAGAGCACCCAGTGACGAGCGCTATACGAGACGCCATGATTCTGACAAAACAAGATTAAACTTTATCACAGAGATAGAGCCCTCTTGTTTGTCATGGTACATTTTTGTCTGAATTGTTGAATTAATGAATATACTCACTCTCCACACCAAAGTGATGACCCCGATGCGATTGGGAATTCTTGGTTAGAACGGCTCGATCAATGTTGGCCTATACCAGGTGATCATAACAGGACTAATAACGCGTTCATTGTTGCATGTATCTCGGATCATGAAACAGCTCATAGGTGAGCAAAAACTATAAAAGGGTATTTTTGTAGTTGTTCTTGCAGCGCCTCCCATAGGATGTAGGGGCCTATACACCCAATTCTTGGTTCTTCAAGTGAATCCTCATCACTGTTCGACCTCGCAATAGCAGATAGAATCGCAATCAGGGCAATTATCCCCCCCCCCCCCCCCCCCCTCCCCCGGCAAAATGTTGGTTAGTTATAAAGGTTGGAGCAAAGATTAGGCTTCGGGTTACGTTTAGGGTTAGAGTTTGGGTTAGGGTCAGGATAAGGTTCAGAATTAGGTTTAGGGTCAGGGAAAGGGTCCGTGGTATATTGGCCGATAGGATCACTGAAGCGCACGTACAGCCACCGAAGCAGGTGTAGTCTAGCGGATATAGACCACATATAGGGTGAATCATGCACATTATGGTAAAAGCACCATACTTGGTACACATGTACATGATGCCAATACAAGTCATTTCTGATATGGAAGCCACTCTGATTCTGCCTGTGGCGGCCGTGGCGGCCATTTTTCAAAATGGCCGCCATGTGATATAGCAATGCTGTGTATTTTGGAAACTATAAGTCCGATTGTCGTGATTCTTGTACCAAAGTATAGGTTTTGAGGGTCAAGGATTCCAATAGAATAATTTTTGAAAGGATAAAACCATGGCAACCTACTTATTGGCGGCCATTTTGAAAAAATATGGCCACCATGCTAGATATAACATATCCTTAAAACGTATGGACAAAGGGTCATGACTCTGGTACCAACTTATATGTTTTGGGGGTCAAGGATTCTGATAAATTCAACTGTAAGTGAATATGAATCGTTTCATCCTACGTTTTGGCGGCCATTTTAATAAATATGGCTGCCATACAACAGAATATTGTATATCTTCGAACTCAAAAGATATATAATCCCGATTCAAGTGTAAAAGTATAGTTTTTGGGTGAAGGTTTTCAATATAATGATGTTTTAGCAAAGTGAATAGGTTCATCACATCCTTTGTTTTGGCGGCCATTTAATAAATATGGCCTCCCTCCAGTTAAACGTGGCTGCCGCTCTACATTCTATTCATATATCTTTAAAACCAATGGATGCATCTTCATGATTCTGGAACAAAAATATGTTTTTGAGATTCATTTATTTAAATGGATACATCTTTTCGTGTATACAACCATCGCATCCTATGTTTTGGCTGCCATTTTAAAACATGGCCACCGCAATATATACTTTACTGTACGTCTTTGAAACTAATTGGGGTCAATGATTTTAAACAAGCATTTGTTGATGAATAGAACTAACACATTTCGTTTTCATGTCCATTTTGATAAATATGACTGCTGCACTATAAATAGAGTATGCACACACACACACACACACACACACACACATTATATACAGTGTGGCCTAGAATTAACGGAAACGCGAGTTTTCGCAAATATCTGCACATTTGCATTACTTTGATGCCAAAATGAATGACATAGAGTTGTAGAGAATTTATCTAGAAGAAGAATGACACCAAAATCCCTCGATTTGGTTGAGTAGTTTTCATTCTACAGATGTTTTTGTAAAGACGGGTCGAGCGTAAATTTCTTAGCTCAATTCAACAAATTTCAGCATCGAACAAAAGCCACTGCCTTGGGAGACTAACAAAGAATCGAGGCCGCACATCACAAAGTGGAATGTTTGAATAGGATTATTGTCGAAAATAGACCTTCAATTGTTGAGTAGTCTCCGTTGCTGAGCTTTGATAAAATAAAGTAAGAAATTAATGATTAACAAAAACATGTCTAGAAAGAAAAGTACTCAACCAAATTGGACAATTTCGTTTTGGTTTTGAAAAAATATTCGTTTCCATTTTCTGAGGGGCCAACCTGTAGTGTATATATTATATATACACCCTCACTTGCCATATGTATTGTCCCATTGACAAGAATCGTTCACCTATTATTGGTAAATGAACCTCCTATGTTGTTGCGGCGTTTAGTTCTTTATTGTTTTGATTGTTGTTGATTGACCATACCTCTATCACATTCACTATTCAAGTAGGTATTGAACATCACATAAGTACAATTGTTGCATACCTAGAATACTAAAGATAATTATGTTGAATATCAAAGGTAGAATAAAATGGTGAGAATGGAAAAGAAGACTTTCCCCCCAATTTTGGATGCATAGACAGGAGAGTACAATTAGTGTACTGTCATAGTTTCCAGCCACAAAGACATGATAATTGCAGTCTTATAAGACCTACTGATTTCTAAAGGTTTTTTTTCAGTTCTTGATCATTATTTCATAGTATGACCCTTGTCAAAACAGTTACACAACATTATAAGAAATCATATGAAGGAATCGAATTAGCTCTGACAATCCAAAACAATTATTGTTCCTGATCATCCATTGATGAGCGGTGATGAACGTGAATGCATATATAGATGCAGGTGCGCTTTAGAGAACTTCTTCAGTATTTCTACTGGTGCCGGTAAGTAAGATCGATTTACTGAATATTTTATTCTGCAGTTTTATCTTCCAATAATTATGAACCTAAAAATTTGTATTTCTTTGAGGTTTTCCTTAAATTCATAAATTAGCATAATTTTTCTTGTAAAGTGTAGTTTATATTTTGCTAGTAGACTCATGTGGAGCTGCAAATGACAATTAGATGTAAACCTATAAAGATGTATTGTATAATACCTATTATATTTGCCGGAGAGATGATGAACTACAACACCTAACCGCCTTAGGAGTTCCGCTCCGATTTGGATAAGGTTTACTCCCTAGCCTTTGATTAACCAAAAAACTGCCCGCAAGGCAGCGGGAGACTCGTGGAGGGCGGGGACGTCTCTCTACCCGTACAGGACCAGAAGGACCTGCCCACTGCCACTATTTACTTTATCGTTTGATGTATGAGATTCAGTGTAGTTATAAGTATCAGAACAGCCTGGTCAATCATGGATTTTATAGACATACATGTAGTGTGTTTACATTTGATGTAAGTGACCCAAGAAGTTTTAGAAGTTTTCTCACACTTAGTGTCATGTTTCCAAAGAAAACAGATATACCATATTGGTTGGAAACTATGATTTTCATTCCATAGTCCAGGGACCAGAGAAAGCGAGAGTCTATATTTCTAGAAAATGTATAATCTTGATTAAAATGTACTTCAGACATGAAATTGTGAAGATCATGTTTTTCACATACACTGTACACACAGAAATCCTATAAAGGAAGTTGAGCATATTTTCCAAAATGCTTACAAAGTTAAATATGCCCAGATGTTCCACATTAGAATACTTAAAATGAGTGAACAAGTAATTGTTGACCCCTAAAACAAACGTTTACACCAGAATCAATCCACAATGGGCATCCCGCTTTCATAACACTCGTACGCTATTTATTAAATGGCCGTCAAAACAAAGGATGTGATGAACCTATTCACTTTGCTAAAACATCATTATATTGAAAACCTTCACCCCAAAACTATACTTTTACACTTGAATCATGATTATATATCTTTTGAGTTCGAAGATATGCAATATTCATTATCTGTTGTATGACAGCCATATTTATTAAAATGGCCGCCAAAACGTAGGATGAAACGATTCATATTCACTTACAGTTGAATTTATCAGAATCCTTGACCCCCAAAACATATAAGTTGGTACCAGAGTCATGACCCTTTGTCCATACGTTTTAAGGATATGTTATATCCAGCATGGTGGCCATATTTTTTCAAAATGGCCGCCAATAAGTAGGTTGCCATGGTTTTATCCTCTCAAAAATTATTTTATTGGAATCCTTGACCCTCAAAACTTATAGTTTGGTACAAGAATCACGACAATCGGACTTATAGTTTCCAAAATACACAGCATTGCTATATCACATGGCGGCCATATTGAAAAATGGCCGCCAAAGGGAGAATCAGAGTGGCTTCCATATCAGAAATGACTTGTATTGGCATCATGTACATGTGTACCAAGTATGGTGCTTTTACCATAAAGTGCATGATTTTTTCTATATCCGCTGGACTAGTGACCATGTTACCCAGATCAGGTCCCCTCCGACTGGGGGATCCGCTCAAGCACAAGGTGCTGTCTTTGTGGATAAGATAGCCTCCTTGACAGAAATTGTTTGCTAACTATCAACGAAGTCCTGTTACGGGCAACTACTGCTACGCAGCCGTTTACATGGCAACGAAGGTCATTTGACTCCATTTCATTATTATGTCGTAACAAAAGTTCATACCAAATGGGGGATCGCTCCGTAAGTGCTTGTCCATGCAAGTGCACGTATATTACGTAGGAATAAACTGCCATTAGATATTCGGGAAAATCACAATATAGATGTAGTCAAAGTCGAGTCAAGATAACATATCATTTTATGTTTAATTTTGCGAAGTACATGTAGCAGTTTGTTTATTTTACATTGTTTGTCTTATACGCACTGATTCCGATTTGTATCATTTTCAATTTCATTTCTTTCAGGCGATTTGTGGACTTCTGTAGATTTGTATTATTTCTATTATTGTAATAATCATTAGAATAGGGGTATATTTGACTTTCCATCCTAAGTTCCTTTACAGGGGAAATTCAGTCTGATAGTCAGGTTAGTCTGATAGGAAAGAATAAAATCTTACGAGTTCAATGGCAATTTTTAAATCTTGAACTTGTAAGATTTGACTCTTTTTTTAATAAGACCAACTTATATTTGGACTGGATTTCCTCTATTAAAAGGGTATGTCTACCTGAGATAAGGGGTACGTTAAGCAATGTCAAGGATTTAGGGGGAGTCGGGATGGGGTGGGGTGGGGTCTCTAAGGCAAGAAAAGAATGCGAAAAACCCGTGAAAGGGAGAGGAGGAAGGAGTTCAGAAATTTGAACAATCTTGAGATATATGGGGGCAGATGCTTTCAAATTGAGGGAATGAGCATAATTATATAGGCCTATCCAAAAAGATACTGAGTGAGGGGCAGGGGCTTAGAGGCCGTAGTCATAAAAGCTACGACTTATCTAGAGGAAAAAGTCAAGTTCATTTACCTGAATACAGCTGTAGGAAATTACACGAAAGACGTCAAATCTTTTTTTGTGCATATATTTTCATGAAATTTTCAAATGTGTCTCGCTAGGAGGCAGAAGGGGAATGGGTGAAAATCATAATGCAGGTATATTTGTTAATAACAATGGTAATAACAGCAATGATAATAACAGTAATAATAATAATAATAACAATAATAAATAATAATAATGATAATAATAACGATAATAATAATATTAATAATAATAATAACAATAATAATAATATATTGTATTCTTTAGGAAGGATAGCATCTGTAGTGTTACCATTGCTCTAATATACCAGAAGGTCCTCATTATTATTACCCTCAAATTGCCAGGCCTACTCATTTATACACCGAGTGGGTCAAGAGGGACGTACAACTGTAGTGGATAAATTAGACAAATTAATGTTTTCAATGGGAATGTTGAAATATGTATTCATAGATTTACCGGATTAAGTTTTGATCGTAAAGGTTGCATATTTTTGGTCACTCAAATGAATATGGGAAAGTAAACTTACCAAAACCAAACTCACTGTCTATTATACAAATAATGACTGCTGTGAGGGGCACAGTTAAAATTATGGGCCCAAGGTGATGTGAAAACCATAACTATGCCCGAAGCGAAGCTGAGGGCATAGTTATGGTTTTCACATCACTGAGGGCGTACATAATTTTAACTGTGCCCCGAATATCAAGCTGTCATTATTTGTTTTATACACCGAAAATATAGATTCCAAAATATAGATACCGTAGCGCTCGTAATCAACGCTGATCGACAGCGCGGCGGTCGTATCATTGGTGCGTACGGGGTTGCGACTGTCTCCAACAGGGCACAGAAAATCATGACATCATTTTGATCAAAAATGGGGCACAGCTATTTTCATGACTCCACTTTTAACCAATCAGATGAGAGGATTCTATATATGAGGTATATAATTTATACTATTCGAGCGCCCCTTTCATTCTGTATCTGACCCCTCTCTCCCATTCTCTCTCCCCATCATATCTTTCTCCATACTCTCTCAACTTTCTTTCCGGGGCATGACTGAATGAGCGATCTACCTTTACCTGGGGGAGTCACGTGAAAGGGATGCACATAAAGAGTCAATGTAAAGCTATCTGCTACCTCGATAAAATGGTTACAGAGATGAGGTCATATTCCATTGACCCTTATCATCCCATAAAGAGACAGCCATGTGGTGTCTGCACATTAGGCCCATCGTTCTGTACACGAAGAAGCCACGCACTATACGATGTCATGATTGTACCGTGGAGCTTGTATACAGCTCCGTGTTGTACATATAGGCCGACCAGGTGTTGTACATAGGCCGACCAGGGAGGTGGAAAGAGACTGTCGCGTCAGTGAAGGTACATGTATCATGTACCATTCTAGTAATACTACTGGATGTATCACCATGGTCATACAACAGGGCTGCCAACACTGGGAACTAGTTGAGAGTGAGACTCCCATAGGCCAATGCTGTAATTTAGGAGTCAAAATGAGTGAGATCAATAGAAATGCATGCAAATGAAATAAAGTTTTAGAGTGAGAAAGGACCAAAATGAGTGAGAGTTGGCAGCCCTGATACAATGGAGACTATTACCTCCTTGTTCATGATTACACTGTCTGTACCGCTAAAGTACGCGTAGTAAAGTGCACCGGCGAGATTCCGACCTGGGAAACGGAAGGGCGAAGGTCGCCAGAGTGGCACGTGTTTCGCATGCATACAACACGAACCATCTGAGGCCGCCCAAGTTTCGGTCCACCTCTTGAGGTGGTTTGAGGTCGGCTTGACTACCCCCCTCCCCCCCCCCCCCCCCCCCCGTTTACATATACGGCGGCTTGGCCGGTCTGCGTGGTGAGACTTTCATGAGTCTGACGGGGTGGGACTATACGAAGTAAAACAATACAAACCTTACAAGTACAGTTACACAAACGCAACAACAACAGCAGAGGATACACAACGACTGAATAAGCAAAAAACTCATCGACGCAGTCCACGACGACAGGACTACAGTGAAGCAAAATAAATCACAAAACAAAAGCACTTATTTGATTACAGTGGCGGATCCAGAGGGGGGCGCAACCGGCGCACGCCCCCCCCCCCTTTATTTTTGGTTAAAAAAAAAGAAATTAAAAGAAAAACAATGAAATGAAACCCGGAAGTGGCACCAGAAATATCAGTCACGCCCCCCTTTACAGAATTCCTGGATCCGCCCCTGGATTATCTGTACGAGAAACTAGTCGCGAGGTAACAAAATCACGAATGATGACGTATCAGCACTATTGCATAAGCCTACGTGACTCTCGACTCTCGAAAACCAGCGTCAGTCCGCTTTGTGTTTACACATACGTGAAAGCGGCGTGAGGCCGCTTTGAAGCCGACCTCAAACCACCTCAAGAGGTGGACCGAAACTTGGGCGGCCTCAAGCCGCCGTCAGTCCACTTGTGTGTTTACACTTACGTTCGAGGCAGCGTGAGGCCGGCCTCACGCCGGCGTCAGTCTTATGTGTAAATGGGGTCTATGACCGGGCACTCAGCATAGCATTACAAATATAAATGGATCTGTATCCTAACGCCGAGAAATACCGTCGTAAATGTAATTCATAGTACATGCCGATTAAACTGTTTGATTCACGTATCCATTACTGTAGAGTGTACTGTAATATTCACTAGCAATCATACCTGGTTTTTTTTTTTTTGTCAATCTTCATCCACGTTCGACGTACCGAGAATTCCGTCTCGTGTCTTCTGCGTAGACTTTCAATGGAACAGAAGAACATTGGTGGCAGCCAACATCATGAGAAACATATAATTGCGGCTCGAGTTGGTTTAATAGTCACGGACAATGTGCGCATACTGGGAATACAATGCGTCGAGGGGTCACAGTCAAGGGCAGCGGTACATATGCAATGTACATGTACATCTATCTCAATGGAGGTTTACAACACACGAACCATCGCTGCCTTCACGAACGTATACAACTGTATACAATGTAGTATCGTTTTGAACTTGATCACAGGTCTTCCGTGGGTTCTTAGAGGGCAAAGTTACTCTCATGTTGATTCGTCAGTGTGTGAGAGAGAGAGGGAAAAAATGTATGAAAATTATATGACGCTTCCATTAAACGGAGATTTACCCCCACTGTCAAAGGGACTGCCCCTGGTTGAGGTGTCGAGGATTCAGCTTGTAAGTGTAACGTTTTGCTAGATACATGTATCTAGAAACCACTCTATGAAAATATGTTAAAGAGCATACAATTCTAAGGGGAATCAAAAGTTTATCTGATGAAAATCGGTTTTGTAATGACTAAGATATCCAAAAACAAAGCAAAACAAAGTGATCCCATTAAATGAAAGTCGTGGCCTATCAATTTCATTAGGAATTCGCTTTTTGGATATCTCAGCCATTTCAAGACCAATTTTCATTAAATAAACGTTGAATCCTTCTTGGAATTACATGTTCTTTCATATTTCATAAGAGGTTTCTCATTATCTCACCAAAATTTTTTATAAACCTGACGTTAGATCTCAACCAAAACTATACAACCCCTTTGTGTACAAAAGTGTAAAAGAGCTGCTTTTTTACTGAACGAGAGCAAGCACTGTGTATAATTGTGGTGAATCTAAATACAGTATTTGTATGGGGCTGAAGCTAGCCAGAATATTGTGCATCCGAACTTCGTTGTGGGGGATATCATCACGACGCTATAAGACTGTAAAAATTATGGTGTTAACGTGAATGTCCTTATTTCAATTGGCGCATTATAAAACGTTCCACTGGCGATGCCCCCCCCCCCCCCCCTTCGAATGGGAAGAAAATCTCGGAATAGAACCCTCGATTGGAAAGTCATGAGGTTTGTTGGTGTAAATTTTCCTCAAATCAGTTTTTCCGTTTTTCCTTTTATTAGCTGAAAGTGCTCTCCATGGTTTTATTACAGAGTCATCGTAGTGTTTGTGGTTGGGTCAAGGGTCAATGGTACTTTTTAAAGGAAACCAAAACCCAAAAAGAAATGTGGATTGAGTGAAAGCAGCAACATTAGTAGAACACATCAGTGAAAGTTTGAGGAAAATCGGACAATCAATGCAAAAGTTGGGAATTTATAAAGTTTTGGTGTTGGAAACGCTGAATGAGGAGACTACTAGAGATTATGACGTATGAGTGGACAACAATATAAAGAAAATATAAAGAAAATTCCACAAAAAATTAACTTTTCTAGCATAATGAAAGTCCACTATGACTAACCGTTTTCAGAAAGCAGGGGGAATAATTGCCACCCTTAACATATGTCAGTGTCAAGTTGATGTAGTGTAATTTTCATGAAAAATGAATTTTTAAGGAATTCCCTTTATCATTTTCTTTATATTGTTGTCCACACATACGTCATAATCTCTAGTAGTCTCCTCATCCAGCTGTTCCAACACCAAAACTTTAAAAATTCATTACTTTTGTATGGATTGTCAGTGATTTTCCTCAAATTTTCACTGATGTGTTCTACTAATGTTGCTGCTTTCACTCGATCCACATTGCTCTTTGGGTTTTGGTTTCCTTTAAGCCCTTATACCTCCCTGGGTTTTGCTAAAAGTCTCTTCTTTATTTCTTTCCTGATCATGTGTAATGTACTATAGCTGTCCAGAGTCTCTGTCATTTATGATGAAAGAATGCGGCAAATTTTACAATCTGGTTATTCTATTCTCATTGGGATTGATCAGTTTTATGGGAAGCACATACGCGATAACACATAGCACTCTCAAGGAAATGTGCGAGAGTTCATGTTTTTCAACGATGTAGTTTTGCCTACCTCGATCGCGATAAAATTTCACTACATTCCACGACACTACACCACATTTTATTCATGATAACCACTTAAACTGACAAAACTTCATCATCAAAGTAGGCCCGCATAGAAATCTAAATTATGCATAAACCAGGGTCATATATACCTCATTATAACGAGGAAGTACCATAGATTCCACCTAACCATGTTTCGAATTCACCTAGAAACGCTTACCAATGATAGGCCCTTCTTAATAAAACGAATAACTAGTTTTAATAAAGCCAGAGAACAGCTCGTTTGTACTCTCAGCGGGGAGATGACGTCACCGTGATGAGGCCTCGATCTTATGCGAGAGAGCGAGCGCGAGCTAGCGCTAGCTAGCGTATAGCTAGCTAGTATTATACAAAGCCAAGCTAATACGTGTAGGATGCGAAGCCGACTAGACTTTCTTGTTGAAAATGGCAGAAGGTACCTCTGACTTGGATATCGAGGACCTCATTTTGGAATGTGATCCAGATTCGGAGGATTCGTTTGATGATTCGGACTCTTACGATAACGACCATGGGGAGATAGGCGAGTACGACGAAGATGAAAGTGACGTCGAAGGATCATCAGGCAGTGCAGGTGCAGTTGAACGCCAGCCTGTACCGTATCAAAACGAGCCTCTTCCTCGCAATCCCGCCATGGCTGGCCGGGTAGTGGAGCGGGAGAGAGATGGCGACGAAGGCGCGGGTGAAATCGATCTCCGCAGTAGACTTGACCCAGCTAATGTTCAAAGTTGGTAAGTTTTAGCACCATTTGTAGCAGATTTCATATCAAATTGAATAATGTGAAATGTGAGTATGTATTAGCCCAGCCACAGGCCATCAACATGAATTTGGGAAAGTATCAGAGTATAGAATCGTTGTTCTAGAGACCTTTCAGTTTCAGTTCAATAGAACTAGAACAAGATTCAAGAAGTTCGATTGTGAGATTTTGAGTTTGGAATGAGAGCAAGGGCCTAACTGTTAGTAATTCAATTAGCATGACTTTGTGTGAGCTAGGGGCCTAACTTTTTAGACTATGCCAAAATGGGGAAATTAGCAAAGGTAGTTTTGTTGTTGAATCAAGATATCTGGCCTCAAAATGCATTTTTGATTTGGATTTACCAATTAATACCCCTTGATTTTTTAACGTACGCATACAGGCCTTAATTGCATAGCCAAAAGAAATAGTACAGTATTGTAAGAAATTTAAACCCATAATACCCCACCCCCCAAAAAAAGATAATATAGTAAACAAAAGGTCAAAATGTACAAGGAAATATGTAAGAAATTCACACAAAAATGCATGAGACATATTAATGATACTGATTTTATCCCTGTAACTATTTGTTTGAATGTTAAATTGACCTTGGTGTTAATACGACCACCATGAGATTTATCTCGACCACAAAAACATTGAAAATCCATAAAGCAGATACCTTACCTGCAAAATTCAGCACAGAAACAACAGGGCCTGCAGCACCAGGGCCTCTAGCGGCAACGCTAGACCTTGGAGTCTGGACTTTCGTCTGGACTTTCTTCAAGTTCTGGCAGCAGGGCTAGGGCCATTCGGGGTATGTATTGCATACGAAACGTTTACGCTGTGCCTATTATTAGCGCTGTGCACGTACAGCTGTCGACGGAGCGGCGAGTAGAATCTTCTCGGTCCTTGACTGCTCACTAGTCCTAGTCCTAGTTCTAGTCTAGAGTCTATATGTACTGAGTGCCGTTTTCTTCTAACTAGGCGTAAACCGTGATTGCCGTTGACTATTTTTTGGATTTAGATTTTAAGAATCACTCAGTCCTCATCTTCGTTAGATAGTTTGAACTGTGATGTCGAACCATTAACTATCGCTCATCATCAATGTATAATCTAGTGCAACGTTACTTTTTTTACACACAGTTTTCTATGGGCAGCACGTTCGGACAATGATGCCAATTTCATTTTACATATCTGGAATATTCCCCACAAATTTGATCTAAATAAAAAGCTTTTGAAGAGATTCCTTTTAAAAATTAATAAATATTGTTTAACATGTTTATTTCAGCCCCATATTGCAATTTTACTAAATAACAGTTTTTGCAGTACTTCGTGTGAGATTTCATCAGTAAATTGACATGTGTAGAACCTTTCTAGTTCGTTTTGCTAAAGTCAGTACATATTTTCTGTTGGCGCAAAAGGGCCGATAACAATATTTGAATAGCGGAATAGAGATGGCCGTGTGTAAGCAAAGGCTTACACAGAAATGAAATAAAATCACACAAAAGAAATATCAAAGATTCATTTTCTTGTGATCTTTATTGATTGCATTTCATATAAACAGAAAACATCATCCAGGTGAATAGGTACAATATTCCCACAAACGAAATATCGCAGACGATTGTACACCGGTAAAATAATGACTTACTGATATCAAAAAGCTTGAATTTCCACGGAAATGTTATATTACTTTGATAATCCCGTATTTTTAAATCAGAACTTTACAGTGACAGATTTGATTTTACTAAACTTCCGAGTTTCCTGACGATGAGGCGATCGCGAGCAGAAAAACATAGATCTACAGTCTAGCAATGCATATCACATGCATGCAGCTAGCTAGCTGCAGCGTGCGCGTGCAGGCTCGATACGGTGACGTCACATTCACAGCCTTTTCCAGATCGACTCGCTCCGTGTCTGGTGCCTGCCCCGAGTTGTCCGAGAGAGGGCGATTCTTTATGAGGGCCTAGTCTTCTTCAAGGGCCACATATGAATAATTAAACGTGATACTATATGGTGCACACTGTGTTACAAAACTTAAGACATACCCTGTCGCGGGATTTCTCACATCGGAAGTACCACATGAAAATTGCGTGGCACAAATCCGTTATGGCATGGTCAAATTGTGGAATAAAAATCACCAAATTGCACATGAAAGTACAAACAAAAAATATAAATAACAATATGACAAACCAGTGAATACAATACTTGAAGATTGCACATAACGACACAAAAGATATACAAGATATTATAGTGTTGAGAATACAAACATGAATAAAATGAAAAGATACACAGACAATCTACATGTTAGTAGCAGAATATTACAAATTTAACAAATATAATATAAATAATATACACACACCCATATACATATTTATACACGCATATATATATATATATTATACACACACCCATATACATATCTATACACGCATATATATATATATATACGCGTATGCAAATCATGATGAAAATCATTTTGGTCTTACCTATCACGCATACAGACTCCTCGAATTAAGCACTTATCTCCAAGACAGCTCTGTCATACATATCTTTTAGTTATCTTTATCTATTACGAAGAACATAAAAAATAACGGCAAAAGCAAGAATTATAGTGCCTGAGGAATACCTTCAGAATATTACGATTTCTACGTCGATATTTTTCTCATTGGTTAGTACTAGTGGAACAAAGAATATTGTCTCAAAACAAACAACAAACACACAAACAAACAGAGGAACAAATACAGAGAAGAAGTAAGCATTGTATAACATTATCAACATTATTTTAATAACCAAACTGAATATTACAACTTCAGATATTCAAAACCGTAATGCACTGTTAAGGTAGCATTGAAGTAAATTCTCAGGATAGTTTCCAAGAGACAATAAAACAGGTAGGCCTTCATAAAAGAATACCTTGCACAATAAACACAAGAAAAGTAAACCACAAGTAGGTTAGGGTGTAGAATGTTGTGGGAAATATGTGTGGAAAATCTCTCGATGAAAACTCTCGATGACAAAAACACTGTTTATGGCAGAATCCTCGGGCCCCGTCTTATAAAATGGCAACTTTACCATAGCATGGTATATCTGCAATCGGTGGTACACCACTGGTGATTTCGTAACGGGTTGGTGTCAACATTTTGACTGCGGATGAAAGCGACGGGTGGGGGATTCGAACCAGTGATATCCCGTTCGCAAGTCTCGAACAACATCCACTACACCATGTCTAGCTACATGTATTGTTAAACAGCGACACCTATTTCGTATAAAAATCTCCAGTCACGTCGTCCCCGAAAGGATCTCTAAACCTTTCTGCAGCCAGATTCCTCGTCAGCTCGCTGGTCTGGTACCGCAAGTGTGGTTTCTCGGAGTCTATCGCCTCTTCAACCACATCGACGATTTCGGACGCCGTCTGTGCCCCGCCGGCCACCGTCAGCATAAACTCCCTGCGCTTCCAGATCATCTTGTACATTTCGCGCGTTTTGTCGTCCACTCTGGGATCTTCCATCTGCTGGAGGAGAACGTCGCTCACATCTGGATTGGTCAGGACTTTGGTTTCAACAGGTCCTGGCTGCACATTGCTTACCCTGCAATGATATTTGAGTAAAGAGAGAGAAATGGCATATCTTACTATGTCTTACTAAAAGTAAACAGGAGAAGAAGTATGCATAATAAGAATCAACCTACCTTAAATTATGATTTAACCATATTCATGAACAATGATTAGTACAACAAATGCTACATGATACGTTGATAAAGACAACGATAAGTAACGTTATGACAGAAGTAACAACGGAGTAGAGTAGCTGTTGCAATTTTGCTAATATCATGGATGCGTGTGCTCTTTCTATGGTAACATACACGTAGGCCCTATCTAATGAGTTTCAGCTGTGGGAAAATTTCGCCAAAACGTGAAATGGCCTAGCTGGTAAATTGGTATAATTGAGGGACAAGCGAAAACAACATTATGGTAGAAAATGTATTCACAATATTTTGTTCTCACCACACGTTGAAATGCCGCAGGTATGTTGCCAAGCATTCAGAGAACCCTTCGAGTGCAAACTTGGAAGACCCGTACATCTCGTAAAACATCACACCTTGGGGGAACGCAAACGGCAAGAAAAGAGCGTCATTTTCATCCATTGCGGCAAAAGTATATGTATAAGTATGCTTTCTAACAGCCCCCCCCCCCCCCCCCCCGCCGTCATTATGACAAGGCCAAGAGAGATCTAGTTGGTAAACAATCTTTACCCCACGGATGAACTCATTGGAAGATTCGACCATGATAGAGTAACATAGAGTTACCAAATGTAGTAGAGCGCTTCTTCAGGTCAGGGTTAGCAAACTAAACTAGAATCAATAAACATCAATGTCCAGATCATTTACTTTTAAAACGTATTTCCAATTCATTGTAACGGTAATCACGTCACGAATGTTCTCCGGCTTCCTATTCACCATATTCCGCCGGTTCATGATTCTTACAGATACCCCTTTCTAAATTGAAATAAGTTGAATGTTGTCCCCCTATAATGCGGGCTTTTGGAATGGAAGCCATCAAAATTACCCCCTATCAGGGTTTTCGAAGGAAAGCCTGCTAAGGCATACGCACAAGCAGCGTGACGAATAGAATCAATGTCACACACCAAGAAGCCGCAAATTTTTCGGGGAATTAAAACTATCCCTATTCGAGACCCTATTTCAGGATTGTTCGGAAAAAGATTTGAAAACTATATACCATAATAAATAATTCATAAACCCCCTTTTCAAAGATATTTCGGGGTTGTTTCCCCGTATTGCCTCCTAAAATGTACCTATTTTCCTTTTAAAAAAATCAGGAACGCGGATGCGGTATACAGATGACCACCTCAGTGGGGTAGACATCATTTTGGTAGATAAGACATACCGCTCGATTACACATACAATGTGTCGTCACTACTGTGAACAAATTATTGCAACTCTCACGAAAGGTTTCATACCCATAATTCCCGCCAATGAAGATATGTTAATGATCCGACCCGACCTCCGCCGCTTCATGTGCGGAATCACTTCCTGGGTCATCCGAACGACCCCGAAGAAATTGATGTCGAACATCCTCTTGTAGGTAGAAATGCTTGTCACTTCTCCGATATTCGGACTAGAAATGCCCGCGTTATTCACTGACAAGATAAAAAATAAAACCAGTCATAATGGGAAATGCAATTAAAAGGAAAAATTCAATAGGAGGCCAAGTTGACCTTGACAAGATGAGTGGGGTCAAACAAACAGGCAGTATCTAACAATGAAAATGACATAGCGTAACCCGAATTTTAACCCAGGGATCCTAAAAAATAGAGATGGCGCTATTGCGACTGATGCACCCGCAGTATCTTCTCTCAATAATAAATCTACAGAAATACATTTCGACAATAAGAGAGATGGAAATAACATGTTTGAAAGTTTGAGCACAGCGCAAAATGTGTTGAGAAGTTACATCCATATACATTTCTTGAACCAGGTTTCGTTTGACCTTTAACCCCATAGCCCACAACTATCTTCAAGCAACCACTACTTAATTGTCAATACCGATACAGAAAATTCAATGACAATACTTTAAGCCAAGTCAAAATATGCAAAAACTTATGCATGTATTTGCATTTCCCCCGAACATTTCACCCCATCATTCAAATATCCTATAAAATCGTTGTGCGGTAATGCACTTGCGCATCGAGTTTGATAAGGTGCATTGAGTCATTTAAAAGGGATGACCGGACATTCGCTCCAGCGGCAATTCCTCCTGTTTTGTTTTGTTTTGTTTTGTTTTGTTTTGTTTTTCCAAGGACTAAGGATTAGGTTAGGGTTATGATAGGGTTTTAGTTTAAGTTTGATGTGAGGATTACGACTGGGGGGGGGGGTATGCTTGTGGGTAGAATTTATCTCTGCCTCAGCGTGCAGGTATTCCATGGAAGCAATAGTCGCAGGAATAAACGTCATGGAACCTTTAAAGGTATGGAGAAAATAGGGTAATTTCAGCATAAGTAGCGCACTTTTAGCATTTGACCTGACCTTTGACCATAATAATGAACCAAAACTTTCAAAGAAACTCACAGTCTGACAATATACTTACATAATAATGTACCCGTAATGAAGTTAGTGAGTCATTTCAGAGCCATGGAGAAAGACGTTACATTTCAGGATTTTAGACCTTTCACCTTTGACCCATGATTTATCACTTTTCCTGGAATATTCATACCTGGTAAAACATAGCACACATTAGGTTTCATGAAATTATCTTCAGGCATTGCAAAGATACAGAGAAAACACGATGAAATTTTAGAATTTGACCTTTACCTATGACTTTTCATCTTGAACCTGTGCTCCTGCAAGTTGATAGGCGCAGTTTCGTCCACTTAAATGTTTTGCCAAGTATCCTTCAGATACCTCAAACAAAAGTTCTTAAAGGGATCGCATAGTTTTGGTTGAGACCTAATTTCAGGTTTCTAACATTTTTGGTGAGAAAATGAGAAACCTCTTATGAAATATGAAAGAGCATGTAATTCTACAATTAATTCAACGTTTATTTGATGAAAATTGGTTATGAAATGGCTGAGATATCCAAAACAGAGCGATTCTGATAAAGTGTGGGACCCATCTTTTATTGCGATCGCTTTGTTTTACTTTGTTTTTGGATGCTTCAGTCATTCCAAACCCGATTTTCATCAAATAAACTTTGAATTCCTCTTAAAATGGTATGCTCTCCACTATTTCATAAGTGTTTTCTTGGTATCTCGCAAAAAGTTAAAAGCCTAATTCTCATCTCTACCAAAACTGTACCATCCCTTGAAATGACCGACGCGACGTCGCGTCGTCACACAAATTCGATTTCAGACGGAAAGACGGACGGTCAACCCGAAACTCCCCTGGTGACAAATCATGGCGGAGGCATGAAAAACTGTAATTGGCGAACCGCAACGATCGCTTCAAAAGTTAATGAAAAGGTAATAATAATTCTCTTCCTCTTGAATTCATTCCCATTGTTTTGTACCTAAATTCCATTTTGCAAGTGCATGTTTTGAGTTGGCAATGACCTGTTGGTGAAAGGAGAAATCACGTTCCATATACTATTTATCACTAAAAGTGATTATCAACTTCATTAATTTGAGTACAAATGCTAAGTACAGTTTCCCTATGACATACCCAACACATCTATTTGTCCGTGTGTATCCAAGATATGAGTGACCGTTTCCACGATCGTCTTTTCCTTTGTGACGTCAAGCTCTCGGATGAACAGGGTTTTATTGAGGACGTTCCCTGCCGCCGCTTCCAGTTGGTTTTTCTTGGACATGTTCCTCATGGTCGCGTAGACGATCAGCGGGTCCTTGGCGCGCTGGGCCAGTCGTTGTGCAGTCACCAGCCCGATACCGGAAGAGCAGCCAGTGACGAGCGCTACGCGAGACACCATGGTTCTGGCAAAACAAGAATCTTCATCATGAATGATAGCTCTTTTCTTTTGCATGGTATGCTTTTCATTGGTCTGTTGCTTTGGATCAAATACCCGTGCATCATCACCGTTGGTGACCCAGACGACATCTAATAGTTAAGAATCACTTATCGGTTTTGTGGGTTAATTCTCAGTGGTTTCTTGTTAGAATTGATATAAACTCAATCCAAAAGTAGAACAGTTGCTTTCATATAAACACAATCTGCAATCCAATACAAACCCATTAATCTTCAAACCAACAGGATGTTCAACAAGTCTTGAGGGGTCTAGGGAAATCACCCCGGACCCTTCCACTAATCCTATCCCTAATCCTAATCCTGAACCTAATCCTCTCCCTAACCCAAACTCTATCCCTAAATGTAACCCTAACCCCAATCTTTACTTTACCCTTAGACCACTAACCAGTATTTGCCCTGATACAGTCTTGAGGGTTCTCTTGGTTTGTTGGTCTCTGTTGGTTTCTTGTGGTTTTGCAGGTTTTATATTGGTTTTCTTTTGGAACCAATATAAAACTAACCTATAGATACAGACGTAGTCTCAAAGTTCAAGTATCAAGATGTGGGTGAAACAAAAAGTTACATAGAAATACACGTTTAAATGTTCTCACCTTTTCAAAAAAAGAAGTAACATGACGTAAATTTGAATGAAAATGTTTGGAATTTGACTGCCCATTCGCGAAATTGAATGACTCAAAGACCCTTTTCGGCGAGTAATGGCGAATTTGAATGAATGTAGAGTACAAGCCAATATGAATACCCTTTTTACGAATTCGAAAGCAGCATGTGCATTGATCGAAATGCTAAACTGAACGCACCAGTTGCAATTTTGAAAGATAGACTGAGCGATAACGAGGGTTTTTGCTAAATTGAATGAACCTTCCATCACATAGACTGAAAAAAGTGCGAGATTAGCCTGGAAAACCTATAGTACAGTATTAATGTGCCTGCACATTATGTTCACTTACGCTGATTGTACAAAGAACTTAATGCAGTGAGTTGTCTGCGGATTTCTATTATATTATATAACACATTTCTATGGGTATTAATTCTCTTTGAGTGTCTGTTGGTCCATCAGGATAGGATTCTAAAGGTCAAATAGAAGTGTTTTCTTATGGTTCTGTGGGTCCAATTGACAAACAGAAATTCTGTGGGTTTCCCATTATACTTGAAATTTTCTCTTGGTTTCTATGGGTCTTTAGACTTATAGAAATTCTTTGGGTTTCCCAATATACCATTTTTCCACGTAGAAACCAGTAAGCCTACTAATTGGTTTCTATGGGACTAGTAGCCTATAATATGTCCTATGGGTGTTTCGCCTTGGGTTGACAAAACAAAACGAGAATCTCGAGTGTATAAGACTACAGACTGACAGAATGCTTATCATCTTCACTCCACGTCCATAATCATGTAGAATACTTTTGTATAGTTATAAAGTCGTAAATGTAGGCTAATTCATATGCAGCACGTAGAGTACGTTGTACTCGGTATTTTTCACTAACTGGTCACTGCCATTATAGCCACTAAAGCATACCTATTTTCGTCACTCTTCGACTATGATCGACGCACCTACAATTCCGCCCCTGCCCTCTCTGCAGACTTGAAATGGAATGGAACGCTTGGTGCATCCAGCGACACAAACAGAAGCATAAATGCGGCTCGAGTTGGTTAGTCACGAACAATGTGCTATATACTGGCCGAGAGGTACAACGCGATGGACCACGGTCAAGGGCATGCAGCTTTCATGTTTTAATAGAGATTTACAGCACACAGATTATCGCCTTTTTTTACGAACCTCCCGTTTCGAACTTCCAAAATCTGCTCCCAATTCTTCCAGAACAAAGATTCTCCCATATGTTCAAGTTGACTTTCAAAAGTTGAGGTCCAAAAGGTACAGTTGTATTAATATAACGAAGCCTGCATTTAAGAGATATTACCCCACTATGGGTTCAGTTATTGTGGACAAAAGTGTAATATATACATGTACAGCAACATGTAATGCTGCATCAACTGGAACCGTGATACATTGTGTATTTTGGGGGTTGGCCTATTCCCCTTTAAGTATTCGACGTTGAACTACAGCCCAGGGCTAGGGTTTATCACACATTGTGCATCCCACTGCGTTGTTGAAACTGGCATGGATATCATTACGACACTGCTGTAAGTACTGAAAACTGACGGTGTTGATTTTTATCAATTTTCTCACTTCAAAACGCGTTGAACGACTATAGAATACATCTTGTAGCTCCATGATACATGTAAAACGTTCCATTGGCGATGTTGACACACCCCACCCCTCCCGCTCGTATTGACCGGGAGGAAAATCTCCACGAGGAACCTTCGGAAAATAAAACGCTTCTCCCATTTATACCCGTTGTCTTTTCCCCTGCCCCACGGACATAAATGTCTTGAAGCTCCATGGTGGTCCCTGCATGCAAGACACTTCACTTCACTTCACTTCAGTTTAGTTCGGTTCAGTTCAATTCAATTCAATTCAATTCAATTCAGTTCAATTCAATTCAATTCAATTCAATTCAATTCAATTCAATTCACTTGAGCACTCCTTTCCTTCCCTGGTAGGGCCTACCCAGGTATAGAAATTGAATTAAACTGACTTGTAACTTCAGAAACGAATGCTTGTAAGCCAGCATTCACGGGATTAATGCCTGTTAGTTCCCTCAGAGGTAGGCGATGAGGATAAAGCGCTTTCCCTAAGAGCTCAACCGCTGATATCCACACTCGAACCAGCGACCTCATGATTGAAAGTCTCATTGTTTTATCTCCAGAGCCACATTAGCTTTTCGAAACGAGCGGGTGGAAAGGAGGTAAACAATTTGTTTGGTTTGCATGCTGTCACAAAGGGATGTGGTTAATGGGTTAAGGGTATTTACTGGTACAGTATAGTTGCAAAATATGAATGAGTTTATCACTACGGCACAGTTTTTACTGTTTATAGTGTGTTTGCGTGTGTGTTTGTGTGTGTTTGTGTGTGTGTGTGTGTGTGTGTGTGTGGACGAGGGGGAGGGGGCGTGTCAAGTTAAAGTTTAAAGTTTAAAGTTATGAGTAGTTTGAGGGTTGGGTATGGTGGAAAGGTGGGAATGAGGGTGGTTTATGTTGTTGTCATCGTTCTTTTGATATAATAGAAATTTCATTTCCTGTTTTTTTAGTGTTTGGCTAAATTGCTCACAATTGCATATAAGAATTCTGCTTGTTTGTTTTGTAGTTAAAAAGGAATGATCGGATAATTCATTCTATTTCCTCTCTTCTGTTTGATATCTGCCTTAAAATGAATTGAATGATTATTCTTGTTTTATATGGATTATGGATTATGTCTCATAACTGTAGGAATATCTACATGATTTATGACAGATGTTATGTAGAATGTGTGTAATTTTTTTTTTAATTGTTATATTCTCAAAGGAAATGGAATTAATAAAAAGATCACTGAAAACAAAAAAAAAAAAGTGTCAAGGGTAGAGCTCGTGGTTGTGTCAAGGGTCAATGGCACCTTACCCCTGCCCGCTCGGAAAGTAATGAGTGTTGTTGATATTTTCTTCTTTTTTTTACTTTTTTTAATAACCACTGTATATGCGTACGATGCAAACTGTACTGCAAAACTTTCCGTAGAGGACATTACTGTCGGAGGATTTCTTTAATCTGAAGGGCAACATAAAAAAAAATTGGGTTACAAATCCATTATGGTATTGTCATGATTGGAGAAAATCACCAAATTGGGTAAATGATAATTTATGAAAATACTGATGAAAATCAATCTGGTCTTACCTACAAAACATAGACTCCTCGAATTAAGCACTTATCTCAAAGACTGCTCTGTCATAGATAATACCTTTTTTGTTGTTGTCTTTATTTATTACCAGGAACATCAAACAAATGACAAAATAACGAGAGCAATGAATAAAAGATAAACGGCAAAAACATAAACTAGTGCTGCAGAAAGACTTTCAGAAAATCAAAATTTCTATCTCGATCTTCTCCTCACTGGTTGGTGTTGGAAATTAAAAGAAAAAACAATGAAATGAAACCCGGAAGTGGCACCAGAAATATCAGTCACGCCCCCCTTTACAGAATTCCTGGATCCGCCCCTGGATTATCTGTACGAGAAGTTATAGTCGCGAGGTAACAAAATCACGAATGATGACGTATCAGCACTATTGCATAAGCCTACGTGACTCTCGACTCTCGAAAACCAGCGTCAGTCCGCTTTGTGTTTACACATACGTGAAGGCGGCGTGAGGCCGCTTTGAAGCCGACCTCAAACCACCTCAAGAGGTGGACCGAAACTTGGGCGGCCTCAAGCCGCCGTCAGTCCACTTGTGTGTTTACACTTACGTTCGAGGCAGCGTGAGGCCGGCCTCACGCCGGCGTCAGTCTTATGTGTAAATGCGGTCTATGACCGGGCACTCAGCATAGCATTACAAATATAAATGGATCTGTATCCTAACGCCGAGAAATACCGTCGTAAATGTAATTCATAGTACATGCCGATTAAGCTGTTTGATTCACGTATCCATTACTGTAGAGTGTACTGTAATATTCACTAGCAATCATACCTGGTTTTTTTTGTCAATCTTCATCCACGTTCGACGTACCGAGAATTCCGTCTCGTGTCTTCTGCGTAGACTTTCAATGGAACAGAAGAACATTGGTGGCAGCCAACATCATGAGAAACATATAATTGCGGCTCGAGTTGGTTTAATAGTCACGGACAATGTGCGCATACTGGGAATACAATGCGTCGAGGGGTCACAGTCAAGGGCAGCGGTACATATGCAATGTACATGTACATCTATCTCAATGGAGGTTTACAACACACGAACCATCGCTGCCTTCACGAACGTATACAACTGTATACAATGTAGTATCGTTTTGAACTTGATCACAGGTCTTCCGTGGGTTCTTAGAGGGCAAAGTTACTCTCATGTTGATTCGTCAGTGTGAGAGAGAGAGAGGGAAAAAATGTATGAAAATTATATGACGCTTCCATTAAACGGAGATTTACCCCACTGTCAAAGGGACTGCCCCTGGTTGAGGTGTCGAGGATTCAGCTTGTAAGTGTAACGTTTTGCTAGATACATGTATCTAGAAACCACTCTATGAAAATATGTTAAAGAGCATACAATTCTAAGGGGAATCAAAAGTTTATCTGATGAAAATCGGTTTTGTAATGACTAAGATATCCAAAAACAAAGCAAAACAAAGTGATCCAATTAAATGAAAGTCGTGGCCTATCAATTTCATTAGGAATTCGCTTTTTGGATATCTCAGCCATTTCAAGACCAATTTTCATTAAATAAACGTTGAATCCTTCTTGGAATTACATGTTCTTTCATATTTCATAAGAGGTTTCTCATTATCTCACCAAAAATTTTTATAAACCTGACGTTAGATCTCAACCAAAACTATACAACCCCTTTGTGTACAAAAGTGTAAAAGAGCTGCTTTTTTACTGAACGAGCAAGCACTGTGTATAATTGTGGTGAATCTAAATACAGTATTTGTATGGGGCTGAAGCTAGCCAGAATATTGTGCATCCGAACTTCGTTGTGGGGGATATCATCACGACGCTATAAGACTGTAAAAATTATGGTGTTAACGTGAATGTCCTTATTTCAATTGGCGCATCATAAAACGTTCCACTGGCGATGCCCCCCCCCCTTCGAATGGGAAGAAAATCTCGGAATAGAACCCTCGATTGGAAAGTCATGAGGTTTGTTGGTGTAAATTTTCCTCAAATCAGTTTTTCCGTTTTTCCTTTTATTAGCTGAAAGTGCTCTCCATGGTTTTATTACAGAGTCATTGTAGTGTTTGTGGTTGGGTCAAGGGTCAATGGTACTTTTTAAAGGAAACCAAAACCCAAAAAGAAATGTGGATTGAGTGAAAGCAGCAACATTAGTAGAACACATCAGTGAAAGTTTGAGGAAAATCGGACAATCAATGCAAAAGTTGGGAATTTATAAAGTTTTGGTGTTGGAAACGCTGAATGAGGAGACTACTAGAGATTATGACGTATGAGTGGACAACAATATAAAGAAAATATAAAGAAAATTCCACAAAAAATTAACTTTTCTAGCATAATGAAAGTCCACTATGACTAACCGTTTTCAGAAAGCAGGGGGAATAATTGCCACCCTTAACATATGTCAGTGTCAAGTTGATGTAGTGTAATTTTCATGAAAAATGAATTTTTAAGGAATTCCCTTTATCATTTTCTTTATATTGTTGTCCACACATACGTCATAATCTCTAGTAGTCTCCTCATCCAGCTGTTCCAACACCAAAACTTTAAAAATTCATTACTTTTGTATGGATTGTCAGTGATTTTCCTCAAATTTTCACTGATGTGTTCTACTAATGTTGCTGCTTTCACTCGATCCACATTGCTCTTTGGGTTTTGGTTTCCTTTAAGCCCTTATACCTCCCTGGGTTTTGCTAAAAGTCTCTTCTTTATTTCTTTCCTGATCATGTGTAATGTACTATAGCTGTCCAGAGTCTCTGTCATTTATGATGAAAGAATGCGGCAAATTTTACAATCTGGTTATTCTATTCTCATTGGGATTGATCAGTTTTATGGGAAGCACATACGCGATAACACATAGCACTCTCAAGGAAATGTGCGAGAGTTCATGTTTTTCAACGATGTAGTTTTGCCTACCTCGATCGCGATAAAATTTCACTACATTCCACGACACTACACCACATTTTATTCATGATAACCACTTAAACTGACAAAACTTCATTAAAAGTGTGTTGTCAGTCTTCTTCAAGGGCCACATATGAATAATTATTAAACGTGATACTATACGGTGCACACTGTGTTACAAAACTTAAGACATACCCTGTCGCGGGATTTCTCACATCGGAAGTACCACATGAAAATTGCGTGGCACAAATCCGTTATGGCATGGTCAAATTGTGGAATAAAAATCACCAAATTGCACATGAAAGTACAAACAAAAAATATAAATAACAATATGACAAACCAGTGAATACAATACTTGAAGATTGCACATAACGACACAAAAGATATAAAAGATAATATAGTGTTGAGAATACAAACATGAATAAAATGAAAAGATACACAGACAATCTACATGTTAGTAGCAGAATATTACAAATTTAACAAATATAATATAAATAATATACACACACCCATACACATATTTATACACGCATATATATATATATATATATATATTATACACACACCCATATACATATCTATACACGCATATATATATATATATATATACGCGTATGCAAATCATGATGAAAATCATTTTGGTCTTACCTATCACGCATACAGACTCGAATTAAGCACTTATCTCCAAGACAGCTCTGTCATACATATCTTTTAGTTATCTTTATCTATTACGAAGAACATAAAAAATAAACGGCAAAAGCAAGAATTATAGTGCCTGAGGAATACCTTCAGAATATTACGATTTCTACGTCGATATTTTCCTCATTGGTTAGTACTAGTGGAACAAAGAATATTGTCTCAAAACAAACAACAAACACACAAACAAACAGAGGAACAAATACAGAGAAGAAGTAAGCATTGTATAACATTATCAACATTATTTTAATAACCAAACTGAATATTACAACTTCAGATATTCAAAACCGTAATGCACTGTTAAGGTAGCATTGAAGTAAATTCTCAGGATAGTTTCCAAGAGACAATAAAACAGGTAGGCCTTCATAAAAGAATACCTTGCACAATAAACACAAGAAAAGTAAACCACAAGTAGGTTAGGGTGTAGAATGTTGTGGGAAATATGTGTGGAAAATCTCTCGATGAAAACTCTCGATGACAAAAACACTGTCTATGGCAGAATCCTCGGGCCCCGTCTTATAAAATGGCAACTTTACCATAGCATGGTATATCTGCAATCGGTGGTACACCACTGGTGATTTCGTAACGGGTTGGTGTCAACATTTTGACTGCGGATGAATGCGACGGGTGGGGGATTCGAACCAGTGATATCCCGTTCGCAAGTCTCGAACAACATCCACTACACCATGTCTAGCTACATGTATTGTTAAACAGCGACACCTATTTCGTATAAAGATCTCCAGTCACGTCGTCCCCGAAAGGATCTCTAAACCTTTCTGCAGCCAGATTCCTCGTCAGCTCGCTGGTCTGGTACCGCAAGTGTGGTTTCTCGGAGTCTATCGCCTCTTCAACCACATCGACGATTTCGGACGCCGTCTGTGCCCCGCCGGCCACCGTCAGCATAAACTCCCTGCGCTTCCAGATCATCTTGTACATTTCGCGCGTTTTGTCGTCCACCCTGGGATCGTCCATCTGCTGGAGGAGAACGTCGCTCACATCTGGATTGGTCAGGACTTTGGTTTCAACAGGTCCTGGCTGCACGTTGCTTACCCTGCAATAGTATTGGAGTAAAGAGAGAGAAATGGCATATCTTACTATGTCTTACTAAAAGTATACAGGAGAAGAAGTATGCATAATAAGAATCAACCTACCTCAAATTATGATTTAACCATATTCATGAACAATGATTATTACAACAAATGCTACATGATACGTTGATAAAGACAACGATGAGTAAAGTTATGACAGAAGTAACAATGGTGTAGAGTAGCTGTTGCAATTTTGCTAATGTCATGGATGCGTGTGCTCTTTTTATGGTAACATACACGTAGGCCCTATCTAATGAGTTTCAACTTTGGGAAAATTTCGCCAAAACGTGAAATGGCCTAGCTGGTAAATTGGTATAATTGAGGGACAAGCGAAAACAACATTATGGTAGAAAATGTATTCACAATATTTTGTTCTCACCACACGTTGAAATGCCGCAGGTATGTTGCCAAGCATTCAGAGAACCCTTCAAGTGCAAACTTGGAAGACCCGTACATCTCGTAAAACATCACACCTTGGGGGAACGCAAACGGTAAGAAAAGAGCGTCATTTTCATCCATTGCGGCAAAAGTATATGTATAAGTATGCTTTCTAACAGCCCCCCCCCCCCCCCCCCCCCGCCGTCATTATGACAAGGCCAAGAGAGATCTAATTGGCAAACCATCTTAACCCCGCGGATGAACTCATTGGAAGATTCGACCATGATAGAGTAACATAGAGTTACCAAATGTAGTAGAGCGCTTCTTCAGGTCAGGCGGTTAACAAACTAAACCAGAATCAATAAACATCAATGTCCAGATCATTTACTTTTAAAACGTATTTCCAATTCATTGTAACGGTAATCACGTCACGAATGTTCTCCGGCTTCCTATTCACCATATTCCGCTGGTTCATGATTCTTACAGATACCCCTTTTCTAAATTGAAATAAGTTGAATGTTGTCCCCCTATAATGCGGGCTTTTGGAATGGAAGCCATCAAAATTACCCCCTATCAGGGTTTTCGAAGGAAAGCCTGCTAAGGCATACGCACAAGCAGCGTGACGAATAGAATCAATGTCACACACCAAGAAGCCGCAAATTTTTCGGGGGATTAAAACTATCCCTATTCGGGACCCTATTTTAGGATTGTTCGGAAAAAGATTTGAAAACTATATACCATAATAAATAATTCATAACCCCCTTTTCAAAGATATTTCGGGATTGTTTCCCCGTATTGCCTCCTAAAATGTACCCTATTTTCCTATAAAAAAATCAGGAACGCGGATGCGGTACAGATGACCACCTCAGTGGGGTAGACATCATTTTGGTAGATAAGACATACCGCTCGATTACACATGCAATGTGTCGTCACCACTGTGAACAAATTATTACAACTCTCACGAAAGGTTTCATACCCATAATTCCCGCCAATGAAGATATGTTAATGATCCGACCCGACCTCCGCCGCTTCATGTGCGGAATCACTTCCTGGGTCATCCGAACGACCCCGAAGAAATTGATGTCGAACATCCTCTTGTAGGTAGAAATGCTTGTCACTTCTCCGATATTCGGACTAGAAATGCCCGCGTTATTCACTGACAAGATAAAAAATAAAACCAGTCATAATGGGAAATGCAATTAAAAGGAAAAATTCACTAGGTGGCCAAGTTGACCTTGACAAGATGAGTGGGGTCAAACAAACAGGCAGTATCTAACAATGAAAATTACATAGCGTAACCCGAATTTTAACCCAGGGATCTTAAAAAATAGAGATGGCGCTATTGCGACTGATGCACCCGCAATATCGCATTTTTCTCTCAATAATAAATCTACAGAAATACATTTCGACAATAAGAGAGATGGAAATGACGTGTTTGAAAGTTTGAGCACAGCGCAAAATGTGTTGAGTAGTTACATATACATTTCTTGAACCAGGTTTCGTTTGACCTTTAACCCCATAGCCCACAACTATCTTCAAGCAACCACTACTTAATTGTCAATACCGATACAGAAAATTCAATGACAATACTTTAAGCCAAGTCAAAATATGCAAAAACTTATGCATGTATTTGCATTTCCCCCGAACATTTCACCCCATCATTCAAATATCCTACAAAATCATTGTGCGGTAATGCACTTGCGCATCGAGTTTGATAAGCTGCATTGAGTCATTTAAAAGGGGTGACCGGACATTCGCTCCAGCGGCAATTCTTCCTGCTTTGTTTTGTTTTGTTTTTCCAAGGACTAAGGATTAGGTTAGGGTTGTGATAGGGTTTTAGTTTTAGTTTTAGTTTTAGTTTTAGAATTTATTTCTGCCTCAGCGTGCAGGTATTCCATGGAAGCAATAGTCGCAGGAATAAACGTCATGGAACTTTTAAAGGTATGGAGAAAATAGGGTAATTTCAGCATAAGTAGCGCACTTTTAGCATTTGACCTGACCTTTGACCATAATAATGAACCAAAACTTCCAAAGAAACTCACAGTCTGACAATTTAGTTACATATGTACCAGTAATGAAGTTAGTGAGTCATTTCAGAGCCATGGAGAAAGACGTTACATTTCAGAATTTTAGACCTTTCACCTTTGACCAATGATTTATCACTTTTCCTGGAATATTCATACCTGGTAAAACATAGCACACATTAGGTTTCATGAAATTATCTTCAGGCATTGCAAAGATACAGAGAAAACACGATGAAATTTTAGAATTTGACCTTTACCTATGACTTTTCATCTTGAACCTGTGCTCCTGCAAGTTGATATACGCAGTTTCGTCCTCTTAAACGTTTTGCCAAGTATCCTTCAGATACCTCAAACTACAGTTAGGAATCGCATAGTTTTGGTTGAGACCTAATTTCAGGTTTCTAACATTTTTGGTGAGGTAATGAGAAACCTCTTATGAAATATGAAAGAGCATGTAATTCTATAATTAATTAAACGTTTATTTGATGAAAATTGGTTTTGAAATGGCTGAGATATCCAAAACAGAGCGATTCTGATAAAGTGTGGGACCCATCTTTTATTGCGATCGCTTTGTTTTACTTTGTTTTTGGATGCTTCAGTCATTCCAAACCCGATTTTCATCAAATAAACTTTGAATTCCTCTTAAAGTGGTATGCTCTGTACTATTTCATAAGTGTTTTCTTGGTATCTCGCAAAAAGTTAAAAGCCTAATTCTCATCTCTACTGAAACTGTACCATCCCTTTAAGTGACCGACGCGACGTCGCGTCGTCACACAAATTCGATTTCAGACGGAAAGACGGACAGTCAACCCGAAACTCCCCTGGTGACAAATCATGGCGGAGGCATGAAAAACTGTAATTGGTGAACCGCAACGATCGCTTCAAAAGTTAATGAAAAGGTAATAATAATTCTCTTCCTCTTGAATTCATTCCCATTGTTTGAATACGAATTTGTACCTAAATTCCATTTTGCAAGTGCATGTTTTGAGTTGGCAATGACCTGTCGGTGAAAGGAGAAATCACGTTCCATATACTATTCATCACTAAAAGTGATTATCAACTTCATTTTGAGTACAAATGCTAAGTAGAATTTCCCTATGACATACCCAACACATCTATTTGTCCGTGTGTATCCAAGATATGAGTGACCGTTTCCACGATCGTCTTTTCTTTTGTGACGTCAAGCTCTCGGATGAACAGGGTTTTATTGAGGACGTTCCCTGCCGCCGCTTCCAGTTGGTCTTTCTTGGACATGTTCCTCATGGTCGCGTAGACAATCAGCGGGTCCTTGGCACGCTGGGCCAGTCGTTGTGCAGTTACCAGCCCGATACCGGAAGAGCAGCCAGTGATGAGCGCTACGCGAGACACCATGGTTCTGGCAAAACAAGAATCTTCATCATGAATGATAGCTCTTTTCTTTTGCATGGTATGCTTTTCATTGGTCTGTTGCTTTGGATCAAATACCCGTGCATCTTCACCGTTGGTGACCCAGACGAAATCTAATAGTTAAGAATCACTTATCGGTTTTGTGGGTTCTCAGTGGTTTCTTGTTAGAATCAATATAAACTCAATCCAAAAGTAGAACAGTTGCTTTCATATAAACATAATCTGCAATCCAATACAAACCCATTAATCTTCAAACCAACAGGATGTTCAACAAGTCTTGAGGGGTCTAGGGAAATCACCCCGGACCCTTCCACTAATCCTATCCCTAATCCTAATCCTGAACCTAATCCTATCCCTAACCCAAACTCTAACCCTAAATGTAACCCTAACCCCAATCTCTACTTTACCCTTAGACCACTAACCAGTATTTGCCCTGATACGGTCTTGAGGGTTCTCTTGGTTTGTTGGTCTCTGTTGGTTTCTTGTGGTTTTGCAGGTTTTATATTGGTTTTCTTTTGGAACCAATATAAAACTAACCTACAGACGTAGTCTCAAAGTTCAAGTATCAAGATGTGGGTGAAACAAAAAGTTATATAGAAATACACGTTTGAATGTTCTCACCTTTTCAAAAAAAAAAGAAGTAACATGACGTAAATTTGAATGAAAATGTTTGGAATTTGACTGCCCATTCGCGAAATTGAATGACTCACAGACCCTTTTCGGCGAGTAATGGCGAATTTGAATGAATGTAGAGTACAAGCCAATATGAATACCCTTTTTACGAATTCGAAAGCCGCATGTGCATTGATCGAAATGCTAAACTGAACGCACCAGTTGCAATTTTGAAAGATAGACTGAGCGATAACGAGGGTTTTTGCTAAATTGAATGAACCTTCCATCAAATAGACTGACAAAAGTGTGAGATTAGCCTGGAAAACCTATAGTACAGTATTAATCTGCCTGCACATTATGTTCACTTACGTTGATTGTACAATGTACTTAGTGCAGTGAGTTGTCTGCGGATTTCTATTTTATTATATAACACATTTCTATGCCGGGTATTAATTCTCTTTGAGTGTCTGTTGGTCCATCAGGATAGGATTCTAAAGGTCAAATAGAAGTGTTTTCTTATGGTTCTGTGGGTCCAATTGACAAACAGAAATTCTGTGGGTTTCCCATTATACTTGAAATTTTCTCTTGGTTTCTATGGGTCTTTAGACTTATAGAAATTCTTTGGGTTTCCCAATATACCATTTTTCCACGTAGAAACCAGTAAGCCTACTAATTGGTTTCTATGGGACTAGTAGCCTATAATATGTCCTATGGGTGTTTCGCCTTGGGTTGACAAAACAAAACGAGAATCTCGAGTGTATAAGACTACAGACTGACAGAATGCTTATCATCTTCACTCCACGTCCATAATCATTTAGAATACTTTTGTATAGTTATAAAGTCGTAAATGTAGGCTAATTCATATGCAGCACGTAGAGTACGTTGTACTCGGTATTTTTCACTAACTGGTCACTGCCATTATAGCCACTAAAGCATACCTATTTTCGTCACTCTTCGACTATGATCGACGCACCTACAATTCCGCCCCTGCCCTCTCTGCAGACTTGAAATGGAATGGAACGCTTGGTGCATCCAGCGACACAAACAGAAGCATAAATGCGGCTCGAGTTGGTTAGTCACGAACAATGTGCTATATACTGGCCGAGAGGTACAACGCGATGGACCACGGTCAAGGGCATGCAGCTTTCATGTTTTAATAGAGATTTACAGCACACAGATTATCGCCTTTTTTTACGAACCTCCCGTTTCGAACTTCCAAAATCTGCTCCCAATTCTTCCAGAACAAAGATTCTCCCATATGTTCAAGTTGACTTTCAAAAGTTGAGGTCCAAAAGGTACAGTTGTATTAATATAACGAAGCCTGCATTTAAGAGATATTACCCCACTATGGGTTCAGTTATTGTGGACAAAAGTGTAATATATACATGTACAGCAACATGTAATGCTGCATCAACTGGAACCGTGATGCATTGTGTATTTTGGGGGTTGGCCTATTCCCCTTTAAGTATTCGACGTTGAACTACAGCCCAGGGCTAGGGTTTATCACACATTGTGCATCCCACTGCGTTGTTGAAACTGGCATGGATATCATTACGACACTGCTGTAAGTACTGAAAACTGACGGTGTTGATTTTTATCAATTTTCTTACTTCAAAACGCGTTGAACGACTATAGAATACATCTTGTAGCTCCATGATACATGTAAAACGTTCCATTGGCGATGTTGACACCCCCCCCCCCCCCCCCCCACCCCTCCCGCTCGTATTGACCGGGAGGAAAATCTCCACGAGGAACCTTCGGAAAATAAAACGCTTCTCCCATAGCGTATACCCGTTGTCTTTTCCCCTGCCCCACGGACATAAATGTCTTGAAGCTCCATGGTGGTCCCTGCATGCTAGACACTTCACTTCACTTCACTTCAGTTTAGTTCGGTTCAGTTCAATTCAATTCAATTCAATTCAATTCAGTTCAATTCAATTCAATTCAATTCAATTCAATTCAATTCAATTCAATTCACTTGAGCACTCCTTTCCTTCCCTGGTAGGGCCTACCCAGGTATAGAAATTGAATTAAACTGACTTGTAACTTCAGAAACGAATGCTTGTAAGCCAGCATTCACGGGATTAATGCCTGTTAGTTCCCTCAGAGGTAGGCGATGAGGATAAAGCGCTTTCCCTAAGAGCTCAACCGCTGATATCCACACTCGAACCAGCGACCTCATGATTGAAAGTCTCATTGTTTTATCTCCAGAGCCACATTAGCTTTTCGAAACGAGCGGGTGGAAAGGAGGTAAACAATTTGTTTGGTTTGCATGCTGTCACAAAGGGATGTGGTTAATGGGTTAAGGGTATTTACTGGTACAGTATAGTTGCAAAATATGAATATGAGTTTATCACTACGGCACAGTTTTTACTGTTTATAGTGTGTTTGCGTGTGTGTTTGTGTGTGTTTGTGTGTTTGTGTGTGTGTGTGTGTGTGTGTGTGTGTGTGTGTGTGTGTGGACGAGGGGGAGGGGGCGTGTCAAGTTAAAGTTTAAAGTTTAAAGTTATGAGTAGTTTGAGGGTTGGGTATGGTGGAAAGGTGGGAATGAGGGTGGTTTATGTTGTTGTTGTCATCGTTCTTTTGATATAATAGAAATTTCATTTCCTGTTTTTTTAGTGTTTGGCTAAATTGCTCACAATTGCATATATGAATTCTGCTTGTTTGTTTTGTAGTTAAAAAGGAATGATCGGATAATTCATTCTATTTCCTCTCTTCTGTTTGATATCTGCCTTAAAATGAATTGAATGATTATTCTTGTTTTATGGATTATGGATTATGTCTCATAACTGTAGGAATATCTACATGATTTATGACAGATGTTATGTAGAATGTGTGTAATTTTTTTTTTAATTGTTATATTCTCAAAGGAAATGGAATTAATAAAAAGATCACTGAAAACAAAAGAAAAAGTGTCAAGGGTAGAGCTCGTGGTTGTGTCAAGGGTCAATGGCACCTTACCCCTTCCCGCTCGGAAAGTAATGAGTGTTGTTGATATTTTCTTCTTTTTTTTACTTTTTTTAATAACCACTGTATATGCGTACGATGCAAACTGTGCTGCAAAACTTTCCGTGGAAGACATTACTGTCGGAGGGTTTCTTTCATCTGAAGGGCCACATGAAAAAAATTGGGTTACAAATCCATTATGGTATTGTCATAATTGGAGAAAATCACCAAATTGGGTAAATGATAATTTATGAAAATACTGATGAAAATCAATCTGGTCTTACCTACAAAACATAGACTCCTCGAATTAAGCACTTATCTCAAAGACTGCTCTGTCATAGATAATACCTTTTTTGTTGTCTTTATTTATCACCAGGAACATCAAACAAATGACAAAATAATGAGAGCAAATGAATAAAAGATAAACGGCAAAAACATAAACTAGTGCTGGAGAAAGACTTTCAGAAAATCAAAATTTCTATCTCGATCTTCTCCTCACTGGTTGGTGTTGGAACAACGAGTATTGTCTCAAAATAAACAAATAGACGAAAAGAGAAGAAGACACGAGCAAAGTATACAAATATCAAACGGATTGTTTCAATTTGAGATATTTAAAAGCTTACAATACTCTCAAATCCGTCATTTTCCGGATATTTTCCAAGAGAGGAAAAACACGGAAGCCTATATACAAGAATATCTTACACAATGAACATATACGAAAACGTAACCCACATGTAGGTACGGGTGAAATGTTGCGTGACAGGTGTGTAATGGACCACGCAAACTCTTGATGACAAAAGAATTATGGCAGGGTCCTCTCCATCTATAGCTGGCTATCTTTACAGGAGCGTTAAAAACCTGGGCCCCGTGTTATAAAACAATGATAACTTTACCATTGAATGGTAACTCTGCAATCAACGGTAACCATGTGTGTTTTTTGGGGCTTTCCTTGGTTATGGAATATAGTATTGCCATGGTAGTTATCACTGACTGAAGTATCACCGTTACTTGTTAAGTTTATGTACTATCATGCTACTTGGCCCTGTATCACGAGGAACGAGTCGATGTCAATATCTTGACCAAGTATGTATGCGCCGGGAGGGAGACGAACCTTTAATCTCCTGTTTACAATTCCGAAACAACATCCACTACACTATGCCAGGGTATTATTACCCAGCTAACGTTTGGACGTTTTCTGAACGTTCTTAAAACGTTCCAAGTTCGTTATTTGGACGTTTTTGTCAAAACGTTTTCAGAACGTCTTTTTGTGGAAGGTTTTCGACGTATTTAAAACGTTTCAAATGGACGTTATAAAAACGTTTTTTAAACGTTTAAAACACCAATAAAAACCTTTCGGAATTTTAAGGACCTGCAGAAATCCTTTTTGACGTTATAGACGTCAGCAAATCCTTTTAAGAATATTCAAACATTCTGTGGAGTTTCTGCGGACGTCAAGAAAACCCTTGAAAACCGTGTAGAACGTTAAAAAAAAACGTTTCAAGAACGTCTAAACAGTCTTATTACCCGTTCCAGAACGTTTAGAGAACCTGTCATATCCGTCTAGAACGTCCAGAAAATCTTTTAAGAACGTCTAATGTTTATTTTTATTGGGTATTAAAAAATTATAGTTATGAGATTATACAGGCACAATCTGGAATCAATGTACCCTAATCCTATATAATCCTATCCAAACCTGATCCTAATGTCCTACCACCTATACCTATACTACATCAAATTCAAATTTGATGAATCTGTAACACATTCTTTTATCTACCAGCAAAATGTTGTAATGCATGAAGACGTGGTTATTAAAATTAGATCACACACACCTTAATTAGGCCTATTAACATATGAAAATACCTCTTCATAACACAATACGAGATTGTGAATAACTGAACAATAACGTTGGTAAGTTTATCTTTTAACACAGAAAGTTTGAAAACAGTTTGAAAACAGCATAAATCTTTAGATTTCAATGACTTTTATCTATTTCCACTAGTTTTCAAATCCTATATTTTCTTATTTGAATATTCATAAATAGGCATGAATATTCATGATAAAGAAACCAATGACGAACACGTAGCGGACCTTATAAAAACGTGTTTTTTTTCAAGGTTCATTAAAGACGAAGTCGACGTAGCAGACATAATAAATACGTTTTGTAACGTCCATTGACGTATTTAAAACGTTTTCAAAAAAAAAACAACAACTGTGCTTTGCGGTAAATGCTAAGTCCCAACTTTGACGTTGTGTGCACGTTTCAAAAAACGTCCATTTTATACGAAGACGTACGGAACCTCAAAAAAAAAAAGTTATGGAAACGTTCTGAAAACGTTATGTGTTTGCTGGGTAGCCTTTTGCAAAGGTTGCTCGCTATAATTCGAGGACATGCACGCACACAGAGAGCAGTGACAGTCGTGACAGTGGACTCGCACACACAGCGCGCGAGAGGCGAGCTGCGAGAGATCCGACCGCTGTGTGCGTGCGAGTGCATAGCGAGCTGTTGCATTGCAAAAGGCTAGGCTGTTATCAAACATCGACGCGCTCATGACTATCTCATGAGAAACTTCTCGATCGCTTCGTCCCCGGTGGGATCCTTGAACCTTTCCGCAGCCAGATTCCTCGTCACCTCGCTGGTCTGGTACTGGAAGTGCGGCTTTTCAGAGTCCAGCGCTTCCTCGACCACATCCACGACTTCGGACGCCGGCTGCGCCCCGCCGGCGGCCGTCAGCATCGTCTCCCGGCGCTTCGAGATCGTCTTGTACATTTCGCGCGTTTCTTCGTCCACTCTCGGATCGTCCATTTGCTCGCGGAGAACGTCGCTCACATCTGGATTGGTCAGGACTTTGGTTTCGACAGGTCCTGGCTGAACGTTGCTTACCCTGCAATAATTGCATTTAAATGAAAGAGTTGAAAGAGACTGAGTGATAGAGATATATTGACGGAGACATGCAGGGAGAGACAAAGCGAGGAAGGTAGGAAAGAGGAAGAGATGAGAGAGAAAGAAGAAAAAGGAGAGAAGAAGAATAAAGAATACGACAACACGGAAAAGTGGATAACCTACCTCAGAAGTATGAAATAAACAGAAGAGTAATTAATAGCCAAAGTGTAATGTGTCGTTACAATGCTTTATTAGAAAGTTTCGTGCTACAACAATGAATTATAATGTTACCTTAATGTTATACACTCTGTCCCTTTTACAATGTACCGTTTACAATATTCTTTTGTCACAAAAAAGAGCGAAGTGTATGTCACGTGCCGTCAAAAAAATGAAAGTAGATTTGAATTGCATTGAACTTAACATACTTTATCACTTCAATCACCCAATAAGAATGACGACCAATAAAACAACACGACATTGATGAAGATACTGATTAGTTACGGTATGACAAACGCAGCAACGGTGCACCGCATAAGTTAATATAATTGAGGGACAGACGACAGCAAAATACGGCGGGATTCAAAATATCATTCTCACCAGACGTTGAAATGGCGCAGGGATATGGCCAAGCATTCAGAGAACCCTTCGAGTGCAAACTTGGACGACCCGTACATCTCGTAAAACATCACACCTTCAGTGAAACACAGACGATGAGAAAACAATATCACTTTTCACTATTATGATAATGCAAGATGATGCCCAGCGCGCTGGAACGTAAAGGATATACCAACGGGCTCGGAAGCGTAAAAGAGACCATGATACAGCCATCAGAACAACCTGTGTTAGAAGATCACTTAACTCTACTTCTAAAACATTGATAGCAAAATCACGGGGGAGCTATTTTAGCTCCTAGACTGACGCACCTCCCTGGCTGAGGTATAGGCACTTACAATGCTTAAAGGGAAGTGGAATTGGTTCCCAGGATTGACCACCAAAGGTCACACGCTTATCAATCATTCATAAGCTGGCGCCCAAACTGGCATATAATCTATATACAATGAATATACATATATATATATATATATATATATATATATATATATATATTATATATTTAATGAGTATGTAAAAGGTGCGAGGTTCCCACCACTGGGCCGCGTACACGCCTGCTACACTCCTGCACGATGAGTGTGCACGCTTGCACGGTCGCAACTGCCAAGGATTATAAAATAAGGATCACCAAGTTTGTAATCAAGGAGTCCTTACTTGTTTTGATAAGACTTCAGTCACAACTAAGAGCGGCGATCGACCGATTTGTAGCCTGCTCGGTCGCCGCTGAAATTTTGGCACCGCCCAGCAGTTTTTGGAGATGTCGAGCAGGCTATAAAACCCCAGCGATGCCCGAGCGCTGCCCTGTCTATTTCCCGTCGGTCACCGGTCGATTTTACGTGAAAAAATTTGCTAAGTCACCAAGCGATGCACCACTGGCAACTGTATAGACGATCTCCCACCGGCCACCGGCCGATTTTTACGAAATCGCTCAGCGACCAACGGGTAATCGATAAGTCATCTACCGATGTCCCGTGGGCGTACCGGCGGCCTCTGCCGAAAATTTCCCACGAGCTACCTGGGTATATTCTTGTACCTATATGATTTGTGATGTGATAATAAATTAATTAATTAAGATAAAACTCGAGGCTAAAGATTTAGATTTAAAGAGTTAGATTAACAGCTACCAAACCTCAGTTATGTGAAACCACCGATAACTAGAAAGTAGGAAATTAAACGAAAGGGAGGAAAAGCCAAGATGGAACAAAGATTAGAACACATTAGAATTTTCCTAAATATCTTTGTTTGCTTCTATATTTAACAGTATTTTTCTATTCCTATTTAATATCATGTTTTCATTTCCCCATCTCTTGTCATTCATGACTTCTTCATTCAATAGGCCTTTAATAAATGATAAGGTAACCAAACCATTATATTACTTAGTCTACATACCGACACTAACTTTCAGCTTTCATCTCTTTTGCCCCAAAGTGGCTGTCCATGTCTTCCATGTCCCTCATGTTGGTTGCCGAGATGATGAGTTGCTGAGATATTGGTGGGGATTCCTTGCCTCTATCCCTCCCCCTGCTTATTAATTCTCCTACATTGCCTTGGCTTCTCTTCCCCATCTAGTCCTTGGTTTCCTTCAGTGCTTCTGTCATTTTTATCTTTATCATTTTCAGTCGCTAAATCACTCGACGGCGACCGCTCAATCCATTCCCTCGGTTTTCTTCTGTGCTTTTGTCATTTTTGTCTCTATTATTTTTGTTCCCTTAATCGCTCGGCGGTGACCGTTTGAGTAGGCCAGTGCCTGGGCGGTTGCCGCTCGGACACCGAGCGTATTTTGGGCAGCGAGTGAAAACTGGTCGGTCGCCGCTGATATTTTAACCCCGCGTTAAAACTTCAGCGGCGACCGACAGATACCCTAAAAATCAGTGGTGCCTGGTCGGTCACTGGTCGATCACCGGTCGTTGTCCGACCAAAATTGGCCAAAAACTCGCCGACCGGTCGCCGAGCAGGCTGATTTCGGGGGTTATGACCGTTGCCTAATTTTGGTATCGTTGTGTATGACGGGGATGAGGGGTATCTTAATACCTTTCTTTTTCATTTCTTTATGGGGAAGGGGAATAGAGATGGGCTCGAAAAAGAATGATAGAAAAGTACACTCAGTGAAATATCTTATTCACGTAGAATATCTTTGTTACTGTAAAAGTTCATCTTGACCGTACTTCATCTGAGTTAATTGTTCTAGTTATTGATACCATACAATGTTATGGTAGGTATATAAATGGAAATAATTGCTACAGCATAATCTCCTCTGTAAGACTAATAGCGCATAGAATAATGAATACAAAGAATGAGGTCAATATCATGAGTTACTTTGAGAGAAGAATCATTCTGATCAAAGCAGTAAAACATTGAAAATAGGCCTTATAACATATTTTATTAAGATATCAAAGTCATTACATATGTGTTTATTGAATATGCGTGCATGGTATAGGGGATGCGGACAGAAAAATGAGGCGACTGGTGTGAGGGGATAATAGAATGGGATCAGGTCGTAGGGTTTTCCTTCATAGATTTGAAAAGGAAATTAGAGTATATCAGTAATCAGGGGCGGATCCAGGAATTCTGTAAAGGGGGCGTGACTGATATTTCTGGTGCCACTTCCGGGTTTCATTTCATTGTTTTTCTTTTTATTTCTTTTGTTTTTTTACGAAAAATAAAGGGGGGGGGGGCGTGCGCCGGTTGCGCCCCCCTCTGGATCCGCCACTGGTAATATTCTTCACATACTATGCGTGTTCTATAATATAGATTAAAAAACTAGGCGACAGTATAGAGTGAGGTCTGGTCATGTGCAAATATACTGATGAAATTTGAATTGCAACATAAATATCTGTTGCGAGATTTGCAATCTAAACATTGTAAATGAGAATGTGTTATGATGTGATTTGAGCTTGGAAAATGAGAATAACCTCGTCTATTATTATTTTTATGCGTAGTGTGTTGTATAGATTTAAAACAAAAATAGGCAAAAGAATAATACTGGGTTATTTTCATTTTCCATACGCAAATCACATCACAGCAATGATTTAAGGCTGCAGGTGTTTAGTTTGTAACTCAACAACCCGATATTAGTGCTAGAAATAGAAGGAAAAAAATCACAGATAAATACATTAGTGACCAGACCTCACTCTACGGCCGCCTCATTTTTTTTTAAATCTATATACAACACACGACACATGAGAAGAATAATATAAACTAAGGTATTCTCATTTTCCACGCTCAGATCACATCACAACACATAATTCAAGGCCACAGCTGTTTAGTTTGTAACTCTATTTTGTCATGTACCAGATATTTATGCTAGAAATCAAATTTCATAGATAAATCCACTAATGACCAGACCTCACTGTATATACTATTGCCTCACATCACTCGGCCGTCGCATCAGTTTAGTTTTTTAGTTTTCGTTTTTGTTACTGTTCTGATTGAGATTTATCTCCACGAAAATCGTGTCAACCTCTTTCTTCGTATTCATATTTTATGCACCCTAAGTCTTGTTGATGAAATTATGCTTTGACAATTATTTCCCTTTATATACGTACCTGCCATAAAAATGATGTCATTAATTACAACAATAAATTCGGATGAAGTACGGTTAAGATGAACTTCCACATGTAGTAAATACATTCTACGTAAATAGCAGATTTCAATTCAATAGTGTATTTTTCGATCTTTCTTTTTCGAGCCCATCTCTATCCCCAATAAACAAATGAAAAGAAACGTATTCAACTGAGAATACCCCTCATCTCCTTCAGAAACAACGTTACCAAAATGATCGAACAAATTAAGTACTCCTAATTGATCAAACTTGGCGAACATTGTTCTTGGCAGTTGCGACCGTGCAAGCGTTTACACTCAGTCGCAATCGTGTAAGCTTGCGTACGCAGCCCACTCATACATCAGTGCGAGATGGGAGCCGCCCTTTCGTGCATATTCATAATGGTTCCGCCAGTTGCGGCGCCAGCTTATGAATAATATTGGTAACCTTTAGGGGCAATAATCGTGGGAACCACTTCTCGAGAAGCACTGTCGCCTCATAAGTGCTTACCCTATGACCCTATGTGGAGGACCCTGTGACCCTGTATGTGTTGAAGTTATCAGGCTGGTTATATGAATCTTGTACTGCTGATCTTGTAGCCTACGCTGAAGTCCCAGATATTTATGTCGTAAATAAAACAAGCAAACAAATGATGATGGTGGTCCACAGCATTTGTGTAGCGCCAAATATCTATTGTAGAAACATTCAGAGGCGCAGAATCCTCCAAGAGAGTTAGCAATTGAATGCTTGATGAAAAAGACCCTCAGCAATATAGTTTAAACTCGCGCTCTATTATGCCCGCAACTAAAACACTAGGATTTTTTTAAAGAAGATAACTACTGTTTAAAATCCAAAAATAAGACTTGAAAGTAGCTATAGATTGCCATCAGTATACAGCGCGTGCGCTTTAGCCCTTCACTTTTAGACGTCCTGTTAGAAAGCATTCGTATGTCCAATGAGCACTCTAGTGCGTATAAATCTCTTTGCTGCAACCAACAGTCACATTTTATGGTTGAGAAGCCATTATTTTTTCATGCTTGACATCATAACATTGCCTCATACAATATGTCGTCACTACTGAACAAAAATGATTCCAATCTAACTCTCACGAAAGGTTTCTCACCCATAATTCCCGCCAATGAAGATATGTTAATGATCCGGCCCGACCTCCGCCGCTTCATGTGCGGAATCACTTCCTGGGTCATCCGAATGACCCCGAAGAAATTGATGTCGAACATCTTCTTGAAGGTAGCAATGCTCGTCACATCGGGGATACAAGGGCCGGCAATGCCAGCATTATTCACTGAAAGAATTGGGGGAAAAAAACAACAAGAATAGTAAATGCCACTCAACGGAAATGTTACTCAGTATCCAAGTTTACCTTGATAAGATAAGTGAGGGTCAATCTACCATAGAAAAATGATATAGTTTTCAAATTGTACAGCTTCTGCGCAAACTTAACGGTGATATCGGATACAATCACACCAGAAAACACAACACGATTACGTCATTGAAACCCTTCTGCAAGCGTGTACGTCGCAATCAAATGAAATCGCTGTTTCCATCAATGATTTGTGAGTTCCAGCCAAGACATTAATAAACAATAAAAATGACAACACAAATACTATCATTGCCAAATCGTTATCATCATTTCAAAAGTTGGTGTTACCAATAATTTCTTCCTCTTTACCCCATGACCCAATTAGGTGTTGAAATTCCGTGATTCAAAACACTGCTGACTATTAATCTTGTAGCCTACGCTTAAGTCCCAGATATTTATTTTCTGAATTTAGAACAATAAAGTTTTGAATCTCAGCAATGTTTTAAATCCGCGTCATACTGTAACGAAAATTGAATACACAATGATATGTAGCTGTGTTCCTGAAAATAAACATAGAAGTTCAAAAATGACATACCCAACACATCTATTTGTCCATGGGTATCCAAGATATGAGCGACCGTTTCCACGATCGTGTCTTCCTTTGTGACGTCAAGTTCTCGGATGAAGAGGGTTTTATTGAGGGCGTCCCCTGCCGCCGTTTCCAGCTCGCCTTTCTTGGACATGTTCCTCATGGTCGCGTAGACGATCAGCGGGTCCTTGGCGCGCTGGGCCAGTCGTACAGCCGTCTCCAAGCCGATACCCGATGAGCAGCCAGTAATGAGCGCTATTCGAGACGCCATGATTCTGGCAAAACAACATTAAAGGACAAGTTCACCTTCATAAACATAAGGATTGAGAGAATGCAGCAATATTAGTATAACACATCAGCGAAAGTTTGAGGAAAATTGGACAATCGATGCAAAAGTTATGAATTTTTAAAATTTTTGTGTTGGAACCGCTGGATGAGGAGACTACTACAGCTTGTGAGTCATATGCGTACAACAGTATAAAGAAAATGCAAAGAAAATTCAACATATTTTCACTTTTTTCGCACAATAAAAGAGCACTTGACTTGCCTCTTCCTAAAGGCGGGGGGAATAATATTACCCATAACATTTGTCGGTAACGAGTCGGGGGAATGTGTACTTTTTTCAAAACATGACATTTTGTGAAATTCTCTTTATATTTTCCTTATATTGTTGTACGCATGTGACATCTAAGTTATTCACAGACTGCAGTAGTCTTCTCATCCAGCGGTTACTGCACAAAAACTTCAAAAATTCATAACTTTTGAACGGATTGTCCGATTTTCCTCAAACTTTCAATGATGTGTTCTACTGATATTGCTACATTCTCTCAATCCTTATGTTTATGAAGGTGAACTTGTCCTTTAATAATAACAATAACATTATTAACAAGAACAACAATAACAGTTAATGTTAAAAATTGTAATGATGATGATGATGATGACGATGATTATAATGATGATGATGATGATGATGATAATAATAATAATAATAATAATAATAATAGTAATAATAATAATAATAATAATAATAATAATAATAATAATAATAATAAAAGTAATGTCTCCTTTATTCAGTGTAGCCTCTGCAGTGTTGCCCAGTGTTGCCACTGCTCTACCAAAGGGCCCTGGCATTATCATTACCCTAGTGTTGCCAGGTACCCATTTATACTCCTGGATCGAGAGGGACATTATGAATAAAAACATCTTGTCCACGGACGTAAGCACTGGGCGGGAACCGAACTCGAGTCCTCCGACTGGGAGTCCGGAGTCTTATAAATCCACTATGCAACAGCGCCCCCAATTAATCTTGATCTAAATTTAAAGGTGCGAAGGTTGCGGAATCTTCTCTCTGATAAAGGTTATGGGCAGACGTAGAGGGAAAATGGGTTAACATCATACTTTTCTACTACATGCCAAAGTAAAATAAAGTTTACATCAATGACGACTCCATTTTGACCCCTGGCTGATTTCTGTGACAACGGCTAATAAATATAATATTTCAGATCCCTAAGACATCCAACCTTAACATGAAATAAAAGATTGGTTTATACGGCTACAAAGTTAAATAAAATTCGTCTTTGATCATAAACAGAGACATGCTATAAATGACCCTGGTATTTGGCAATACTGTATAATTATAATTCTGAAAATCAAACCACAAAACGTGTCGCTGCTTTGTCAACATATGGTATGTATCGAAGTTACACTTTCCTACTACTGCGTTTCACTATGAATTATTTCGTCACTTTTGGCGCTATGGGAACGTTCTGAATTCAACAACTATACCTTTGACTATGTCTGCATCCACCAACCTCGGACATAAATATGACCCCCAGATATAAATCAGGTCATCATAATACGGCCGCAATTTTATACCCAAGTCTATATCGACATTAGCACGCCACTGAAAACACTGTAACTTAAACCTGACAGTCGAAAGAAGAGGTATCGCAGAATATTATTACTGGCATTTCCGGATTGATGTACGAGTCTGCCGTGATAACACAAGTTAGTTAAAGCCGCGACAGCCACCAACAAAAATCTGCTGCAAAACCGTTACTTTGCGCAACCGGGGGAGTTGCATGATACATATAGGTTCTAACCGCTCAGCCCCGGAAGTGGCACCAGGGCCCCATTTCACAAAAAGTTGGTATGATAGCAACTCTTGCTGGAATAGCAACTGTCATGGTAACGACTAGAATCCAGCTTCCTGATTGGCTGCTACTATTGGAAGTTGCCATTCCAGCAAGAGTTGCTATCCCAACATCTTTTATGAAACGGGACCCAGAAAAAGCTTTCTTTGCTCGTTAGTAGATATCGATTGGAAGCCGATTGGAAGTTGTACCAGAGGGTTTTTTTGAAGTGCGGGGAAGGCCTTTTTGTTTTGCTTTGTTTTGTTTTGAATTTTTTGTTTGTTTGTTAGCTGCTGAGACCCGGAAGTGGCACCAAAAAATATAAACTGGGCCCCTCCCCACTTTTAAAAACGTGGCGCCGGCCGTGTACTGTGCAACTAATACAGTGATTATCCCAAGCAAAAATGTTTCAATCATACTGGCACAACTATGTTAGGGCGCATGCTCCCAATATTTCATTTTCACTTGAAGACTGCTCTTTATCAGTCTCGGATCAACACCAACGTCTCAGATAAACGCACTGCTGTAACTACCTCAGTAACACAACACTATACCAATTTCTAACCTACCAGCGCTCTTTTACCTTTTCTATTACATTAATATCTCTATACAGTACATACCACCACTATGCGAGTAGTAATACTAGACGACCTAGAAAGAAAATTAACCCAAGCACGTGTGAACTCAGTGATAGCAGCAAACTTAGTGAAACACAACGTCCACAGTGAAATTTGAGGAAACGCTAGCCCGCCCGCATCCGTCTCACCCGTAATACAATGCAATAGAAACTACACAACACTCTCTATCGGAATATAGATAGGGTTCATTTCCGCTTAGATGTGGGTTCAACACTAAAAATCAGCTTCATCACCCAAACCACCCCCTCCCCCCATTGCAATGTAGACACAAACAATGTAATATAGAAGTGCATGTCGATTTCGTGTCACTGTTGTGGTTAGCTCACCTGCACAGGGGCCTGCCAATTTACTCAAAATTAGTAATTCTTTCTGAGGAGGGTATTATTGCCACATGGGAGCGTCAAAACTTAGGTCTTCCACTTGTGATGGTCGTAATATGTTTCTTTGCAAGGTTTAAGTATTTGTCACAGATGGAATATATACTGCAAGCATAATATCAAAAGATTATTTCCTTCTCTCATTTTCTCTCTCTTCCTCGCTTGTGACAGATAGAATATATTGCAAGCATATACATTATAAAATTCTTTCCTTCTCTTCACTCTCTCCTTCGCTTGTATCAGATGGAATATATTGCAAGCATATAAACATATTCTTTCCTTCTCATTTCACTCTCTCCTTCGCTTGTGACAGATAGAATATATTGCAAGCATATACATTATAAAATTCTTTCCTTCTTATTTCACTCTCTCCTTCGCTTGTATCAGATGGAATATATTGCAAGCATATAAACATATTCTTTCCTTCTCTTTTCTCTCTCTCCCTTCCCTCTGTCTCTCCAAATCTCTGATCTCATCTTTCTCACATGTTTATTCTCTTAATATTTCCTTCGTATATAGGCTACCTATCCACAATGATTGTTTCATCTATTTGTAAATATGTGTAGCAAAAAAAAAAAGAAGCTTATCCAGTAAGGGCGAGCAAATGGAGTAAAATGGAGTCAAAAGGGGCCTGAGCTTTCGATCCTAGCAGAATCTTCGTCCAGCAGAATCATCGAAAGCTCAGGCCTCTTTTGACTCCTATTTGTAAATAAGTAAATTTGCATTTACACATTCATCTATTCACTTTATATCTATAGCATCGCTGTGAAGGTTTTTAGATGGGGCTAAAAACACGACTTCCACGTAGAATATGATCTGAATTTATTCACAAAACGACAGAATCAGTTGTAGATGATGTACGTGCTGTTAATCAAAACTCAAACACAAAACCAACAGTATAATTATAGTATATTGTATACTATCGTGTTGGTTTTGTTTGAGTTTTAATTAACTGTACATCATCTACACCTGATTCTGTCGTTTATCTATATCTATGATTTATTTATCCTACATGTATATTAATTCTGTCCTATGAGAGCTGTTCTTTCACTGATGTATAGGCACTTAAATTGGTGAAACGAATGATGTGTAACGGTCCCATAAACAAGTGCTACATTTCACGTTAGTTACCTTGTTTTCTATGAGAATTCCTCTGTCAAAACCACGAAGTTACATGATTAAAGTAATGTACCACATGCGGATACTCCACATTTGTTTTAAGTTTGGAGGAATACTTAATTTGCTTCGCCATAGTTCACAAAAAAATGTGTATAATAAACCACAGTCTGACAAGACCTCGAAGCAGTTTATCAGAGCATGGAGCTAGTAGCCCCGTAGAGTTAGAGCATGGAGCTAGCTCCATGTTTATCCATGGGGCTCAACCACATGTTTAGAGAAGATGACCCCCCCCCCCCCCTCCAAATGCATACAGCCATACACTATTTGCAAATTTTGGGTGAGGGGTAGACTGTTATCATCTCTAAGTTTCATTCGAAAATTTGCATGTTAGTGGCGTCGGTAGCCGACTTTCTCGCACGGTCCGTAAATTCCTCTCCGTTCGTCTCTGACACGAAGCAAAGAGTACATGTGGAATATACAGTAACTATACGGTACACAATATCATTGACTCAGGCCTTTCACTGTTTACAGCTGTTTGGAATGAGCAGGGACAAAAGTTAATTGACTTGCCTGGGCAGTAAACACACGAAAGACATCGAACCTTTTGTGTATACTTCTTCTGGTGTCGCTATAGTGTGAGGCAGTATATTGCTGAGGTGAAATATACTTGTACGTTTAAATCTGATTACTGAGTTACCTGATTTAGCTCAGTCGTACCCACAGAACTGTGTGTAGAGTTCTGTGGTTGTACCTTACAACATTTTCTCAAGGTTACTCTCACATGATCAAGGAGACTCACACCAAACTTAATTATTACTCTTCACGTCCCCTTCTTTCTCTCCCCACTCCTCCCCCTCACCAAGCCAGCCCCTCACTGCAGTAGCTCCATGCTCCCCCTCCTCTCTCTCTCTCTCAATTTCATGGATAATCGTGGAATGAGAGTGATCTCAGAATCCGAATGTCATTGCAAGCCATTTGTCTGTCTGCTCCCGCGGTGAGGTCGGCCACTAATGTCAATTTTATTGACCTCCGATCCCATGACAAGACGGTCTTGTCTGCACATACACTTGTGTTACACGCAAGCCCATCATTCTGTACGCAAAGAAGCAATGCACGAACGGAGATTAAAATGAAAATTGTCGAAGGTCTTCTTCAAGTCCTCTTCTCTTAATCTTTTGATTTCAATTCCTCATAAAGTCGAATTTTGTTTGAGACGAAGCTATTTCAGTCCAAATAGATTCGACAAGGTTGATTGCAGTTAAAGTATTGGTATTCCACATGTCTGCATTGAATGTGTGTACCGTGTGCATTCCTTGGACTGAAAAGCCCCCAAACCCGTGTTTATGAACAGGACATGGGGACACTATACCATTGAAGTATAGAACACATTGTGCTCATTATTGTAGGCCTATTGAACAACGACGGCCGTTGCGTCACTGTATGTTGTGCATACGGTAAATACAATACCAGTGTTGTACCACCTCCCCCGGTCACACCGTCTGTAAATCATACCAAGGAGGTATATACCTCCTTGATTATACATTGTACCAACACCGCTCATGGAGTCATAGGCGGGGCAAACAGTACTGCAAACCTGGGAAACAGAAGGACGCGGCTGGAGTAGAGTAAGTTGCAAGGCAGCGTGTTTCGCATGAAAACATCTAATAGGCATGCAATGGGAACACTATGACCGAGTGCTCACATTTAGCATAATGCCTAAGGCCTTACAGTATATGAATTTTATACCCCCAACATATTTTCTCCTTCTCCCATCCTTCGCCCCCTCTTTTTCCGAACTGGAACGTCTAACACGCCAAGAATTCACACCCGTATACTGTATATATGTCACAGACCTGCCGACATTTTCCCTTTCTACATGACACTGATATGATAAAATTCACATTGCATTAACAAATTAAACATGTAAAAGCCTAAAAAAGACATATCATGGTTATTCATCTACAGTGAAACCACCGTGTAGAATACTGCTGTTACATGTACAGTTTTGAATGTAATTTATAGACGCATATCAAATACAGAGTATTATTATATAAATACAGAGTGATATATTACTCTATAGTATAATATTCACTAATCGGCCATTCCCTATTAGAGCCATGAAAGCAAACATACCTCAATCTTTCGTCGTGATCTTCAACTACGATCCACTCACGTCCCCGACGTCTGTGTAGACTCGAAATGGAGTGGAACGTTGGTTGGTTGAACCTCCTTGGTTGCACCCAGCAAAGAAAAGTAACATATCATCGGCGGCGCTAGTTGCTTTATAGTCACGAATAATGTGCGCACACTGGGGAGATGCAATGCGAGTCACCCATGTCCAGGGCAACTGTACACAACCGTGTTCTATAAAGGTTTGCAGCGCGCGGATCATCGCCCTACTCACGAACTTCGCGTTTCCTACTTCCGAAACTGACCACAGGTCAGTTCTTCCAAGGGCTCCTAGAGGGCATAATCAATCCGTATTCCCATATTATGACTTTGATTATGAAAGAAAAGTAAGATAACGAAACCTATAAATGGGGGATTTACCCAACTGAGAGTTCAGTTGATTAGGATACGAAAGTGTAAGATGTATTGTGGAGAGGGCGACAATAGCACATCACGTACTATTGTCATCGAAATGATCACCGCTTCCGTTATCTCTCCCCGTCATGAACATAGAAGACCATGCATCAACCTCGTCATCATTGCCCTCCTCCTCATTGATTCATCATCAATGTCATCACAACTACCACCGTCACTTAACACTCATCATAATCATTAAAGGGACCTTTAGATTTTCGCGACCTGCGGGGACGTTCAGATGAAAAAAAAAAAAAAAAAAAAAAAAAAAAAAAAACATGTTCTGAGCATGCGCGTCAAGTCTATTTATTCACATCTATTTATTTATAGCTTGCGTCGTCTGAGTTTTTCACTACGCGTTCTGGGCTAGTTTTACGTCCGCTCAATTCACGACGCAGAGAGCTACTTGATGCACCGATCATATGGGGGCGCCATTTTGTTTTTTATAGGTTGCGTCCTAGCGTAATCTAAAGCTACTTTTCAGCACGACGCAGGCGGGAGAGAGGAGAACGTCCAACGCACTCGTCATCTCAAACGTCCGCGCCGCAAATCTCCCTAATATCACCACTTGCGGCACCATCATGACCGTCGTCTTCGTCACCATCTGAGAGTGGTGCAGCAGGCAAGCATATTGGCATTATATACACAAATGCAAGCAAAGCCATCTGAACAGAATATAATAGGTGCATGCTGCCTGGATGAAGGCCCGGCGGGAACCAGAGTTCAGTAACAGTTGCTTATAATAGGGAGCTTCAGATTTTGACGCGCGGACGTTTGAGCCGACGCTTGCGCTGGACGTTCTCCTCTCCCTGCGTCGTGTGGAAAAGTAGCTTTAGATTACGCTGGGACGCAACGTATAAAAAATAAAATCGCGCCCCCATATTATGATCAGTGCATGAAGAAGCTCTCTACGTCGCAAACTGTGCGGACGTGAAAATAGCCCAGTACGCGTAGTAAACAACTCAGGCGACGCAAGCTAAAAATAGATTGACTTTACGCGCGCTACTGCGCAAGCTCAGAACATTTTTTTTTTCCTTTGAACGTCCGCGCGTCTAAAATCTAAAGCTCCCTGTATGTCTATATAAGCATGAAAATAATAGATAAACAGAGCACCGTAATACATGTATGCACTATGTATATATCTCCATAAAACTTTTTTTTTCAAATCTTGTTTGAATGCTACAAAAAACTAATACAAAGCCCATTGCTCTTTGTACCCCCACCATACTCAAATACACTGTATATAAAGTTCGCAACAAAACGTTGGCTAGGGATACGAAGTACATGGGAGTGAGGCTTGATGTCCAGACGATGTGCTAGACAATCCATACAATGTTCCCAGTCATAGTCTAGTGGGATTTCTTTTTAAAAAAAGGGCTCTCTAAAAGGGTGTTAGAGGCATTTTTGAGTAAAAGTTGGAAACTGGTCTCTTTTCAGCTAATTTGAGTATGCTGAATCCGAAAAAAATTCATCGACCTTGACCGTCTAATTTGCATAAACAAAATGGCTGCCCAGTCACAGAAATTGTCAATTTTAGAGACACATTTTCTACAAAATTCCTTGCAACAAGCTGGGAAAAAATGATTTGAAATCTCTATACAAAGAATTGAATTAGCGATTTGAGGGATAAGCGTTTCTCAGATGGTGAGTATTCTTATTCATAATTATGCAAATTAGTACTGAAGTATGCAAATATATATATATATATATATATTAGAAAGAGTACTTTTTACATTTGTTTTTTTCTTGAAAGGCAAATTAAACACTATGTAGACTGTAAGGTTTTGAGGGTTAGATGAAAACTAGAATTCCTTCTCAGTGCTGTCAAAATATATGCAAATATTGTAATTGGTATGCAAATCATATACAGGCTTCATGAGTTTTTATAAACATGCAGTTCATCCATTAGCCTATATACCCCCGTCGGATATTTCTTTTTTTTTTTTCAAATCCTCTAAAAAGGCACTGGTGGATTTCTTTTTTTTTTTTTAATTCAGGTTAGGAACCGGATTCATAATCTAAATTGCGTGCGCTAGGGTCATTTTTTTTTATTTATGATAAATAATAATAAACCTATCTATTTATAGATAAAAGCAGTTTTTTTTTCAATTAAAATACTTTTGATGTTCTCTTTCACTACGATTTTGTCATATTTAAATCATGGAATATTAGCGTGGGGAAGCTCAGGTAGGATGAATATTGATAAGTTATTGGTTACTCAAAAAAGTTGAAAGATGCATTTATGGATGTAATTGATACGTACACACTGATGCACTTTTCATAGAGAGTAAAATCGTAAAAATTGGTGATTTGTATTCGATAAATGTAGAAATGTTGATGTATAATTTGAATAATTGTGTTTTGCCTTAAGTTTTTGTGTTTTATTTAAGAAAAATAAATAAATAAATATATACACAGATATCCAACACGACAGAGTGATATGTTTTATATACCGAAAACTAGATTACGAATATTACAGAACACTTTTATTCACAATGGCCCCAAATTTTGAAATTCTTTAGATGGTGAATTACGACAAACTCCCGGTTGGTATTCATTCAAACGTAAGCTTGAAAATAAGCTTCTTTTGCAATACTCCGCCATTGATTTGAAATCATGAATACTGATCAGAAATAGATTATTTGGCATGATATATTTACAGAACAGGTCTACATGAATTTATTTTCAATCCTTTTCTTTCATATTTCTATCCTCTTGCAACTGCAGGTACCGTCATTAATGATGTCCCTATGACGGTCTAGTTGGTGAGTTCTCCTCTTCTTCTTTCTCATTCTCTTCTCCTTGTTGTGTGTGTGTGTGTGTGTGTGTGTGTGTGTGTGTGTGTGCATGCTTGTCCACGTGCACTTGCGTGCGTGCAGATTGTGTGTGTGAGTGTAACACAGCCCGTGTTTGATTTTCTTTCGGGGAATCTACCCCCTTCAGGGCCGGCGCACTGTTTTCAAAAGTGTGGGGGCCCACTTTCGGGTTTCATGAGCTAACAAGCAAAAAAAAAAAAAAAAAAAGGTCCTCAGCTCATCTCTCCCCGTCCCCGTCCACTTCCGGGTTTCTTCAGCTGACAAGCAAAAAAAAAAAAAAAAAAAAAAAGGTCCTCAGCTCATTCTCTCCCATCCCATTTTAGTGCCTCTTACGTACTTCCGGGTTGAAAAAAGTGTGGGGGCCCCCACGGCTGCGCCGCCCTGCCCTTAACCATCTGCTCCTATGTATATAGGATCCCTCCGCACACGTTTATTCATCCGTCATGAATGTACCCTTGAGGATGGTTTCAATTGATTTTGTGCTATGTAAATGCTATTTGTAAATACTTAACTTATAACTTATGATTTATGTGTTACTTTACATTGACATGGATGAATGTTGTAAACACAACACTACTCTCTAAAAAAATCGAGTGAAAATATTCACTCTTGAAAGAGTGAGTACAAAAAAAAGAGTGAATTTAGAGTGAAATTGGAGTGAATTTTGAGTGAAAATGTCAATTTTCACTTGTTTTAGAGTGACCTCAGGGATCACTCGAAGATTTTGGAGTGATCCCTGAGGTCACTCCAAAATGAATTTTTCTGAATTTGATTCGAGTACAGTGTAGTTGATTTACTCAGATGACACCATGTATGCTTTCTTTGACCGATACCTTATCTATTTTTCACTACGCCAAGGTACAGTTTGATATAGCAAGACTTTGGAGGAACAGTTGAAATAATGGACAAATATTTGCATAATTCATTATGCAAATGAGATGTGTTTTATTTTAATAGCTGAAGTTGGTTCTTGCATTCCTTTATCACACTAGGATTCGTAAACCAGTCTTGATACAATGATTACTATATATTATCAGCGGTATGATTCAGATTTATATATTGCAGCAATGCATTGTGGAATCTAGAACTCTGCCAGTCCTGTATCCTCTTGTATGCCAATTTCCATAGAGATATTTGCATAATATGTATAATTCAGTTCTTTTGAATTGATTGAGATGCAGGACTTACTCTTACTTGAGCTCTGACAACACCATGTACTTTTTGTTTGCCTGATGACTTGTAAATATGATTAAAAACAGAAGTGAACATATATAAACACAATACATGTGCATATTATGCTGTACCGATGGAAACCAGCAATTTGCATATTTCATTTCTTAATTTGAATAAAAGTGAATGTTATGAACAATTGATGATCTAGCCTCTGACTTTTGCACTTTGATTACTATTAAAATTATTACTATTTCTGCATTTCTGTGGAGATTTTATGAAAATCAAATCCCCGAAACACCTTAAAGGCATAATTTACCATTTGCAGATGAAACAAAAACCCAGCATTAGTGCATTAAAATAGTTCTAAAATGTGAGTTAGGGATAGAAACAACCACTTTAAAAATTTGAATCTGTATAATCGATGTGAAGTATTGTTAAATACACAAAGTGTGAACAATAGTTATAATAAAAATGTGTCCAGACTAAACCATATACAGTTATGGTTTATTGAGAAAAACACTGATATCTCCTTATATTTTAGGCTTTTTTAGCAAAAATTGTATATGGTAGGATGTTTTGTGATACAACAGACCTACACATATGCATCAAATGTGATATCTTGAACATTTTTTTTTTTTAAATCACTTCTCCCAAAGGTAAACTGTACCTTTAAAAAGCAATGGATTTGCGGTCATTTTGTTTATGCAAATTAGAGGGTCTTAGACTTAAAATTCCACTTGGGAACCAGAATTTTTTAATTCAGTGTACTTGAATTATACAAAATAGAGGAGTTTCCAACTTTTACTAAAAAATGCTTCATACATTTATATTTTCCTCAAATCCCACTAGACTATCACACACTTAGTGCGTGCATTAAGGCTCGTTCCCGCTGTCGTGAGATACACGACGCATGCCACGATTGACCTTTTGTAGCTGATTGCGGAATTTCCATTTGATATTCGTGTATCACAATCTGCACCACTGTTAAAATTGTGGTCCAAATCGTCGAGCAATCCGTTACAACAGATCGACTTGATGCGCGATTTTGTGCATGCTCAGAACATTTTTTCCCCTTTGAACGTCCCCGTCGTGAATATCTAAAGTTCCCTATTATCTGGTACTATCACCACGATCACTCCACGTTTCAGACCACGATTTCAAGTGTTACGCAAACTGTAGTACATGTATAAATACAAGATTTGCTACCAATGACCTTATTGTGGCGTGTGTAGCGGATCGTAAGACAAGTGAGGAGCCAACCCATAACAACATTAGACCTGACAGTTAAAAAATGCCTTACATTGTGTTTGACAGCGGATAATTTTATGTGATGTTCATACATGAAAGAATACACCAACGATCAAACAATCAAACACATACAGAAACTCATTTTCATGAAAACTATAAATGTCGCTAAGGCGACTGGTATGCCTCCGTCATAATGCACGATTCTCCTAATAGGTCTATAGTACATGTAGACAATGTGTGATTACATTTTCACAAAATTGGCAAAATATTAAAATGACAAGTTTGTCACAAATGTGTTGAATGTTCACCTTCCTTGACCTAGGTTTAATTGGATGAATAGGAGAGCAATGTACTTGGGGATTGAAGGACTTTAACTTGACTTTGACCCATTCATAAGTTTATGCACTGAGTAATTTTCAAGGTATGGAGAAAAAGTGCAATTTCTATAATGAAAAGTTCATTGTTACCATTTTCATCTGGCCTTTGACCCTAAAATTCATAGGATACTGTAAAACGAGAAATGTTCGCGTGCATTTTAATTTCGCGAATTTCGCTACACTGCAAAAAATCCGGTGTTAAATAGTGAACACCGAGCTGGTGTTAAATTTTCGGTGCTCATTTATGGTGTTGAATTAACACCTCCGGGTGCCATTTCCAAATTTTAAACTGTTTTTTGAAGAGTTTCTTAGTAACTGCACTTCTTGTTGATTTTCAATTTAAACAAGACGATCAAGAATTTTACATTAAAATACTAGATTTTTGAAAAAATGTGAAAATAAATTTACACCAAAGTAACACCAGCTGGTGTGGTCTCTTATTGAAGCTGGACGGGTGTTAGACCATTGATATTAACACCAATAAATATCAAATCAACACCATGTGGTGTCATTTTTGAATTAACACCAGTACAGTGTCAAAATAACACCAGGTACAGTGTCAAATTAACACCACGAAGTGTCAGGTGAACACTTTTCAACACCATCACAGTGCATTTTCAACACCTGTGGGTGTGGTCCTTTATTGAAGTTTGATCGGTGTTAGATTTAACACCCGTGGTGTTAAATCTAACACCGATGTTTTTACAGTGTAGTGCCAAGATTCGCGAAATTAAAATGCACGCGAAATTTCTTATCTACATTATATGCATTGAACGCAAGAGGCAATTTGCGAAAATTTCTTGCCGCGAAAAAGGCCGTCGGCTCCAATTCGCGAAAATTTCGTGCCGCGAATATATCATGTTTTACAGTAATCACTGCCAGGCACAACATGCATAAATATGTAGTAAGTTTCAAGATAACTTGAGCCACTTCTGAGATATGGAGGAAAAATTAGTTCAGCACTTTCCCTTGATCTTTGACCTTTTGACCTTTGAGACAAAAAAAAAGAAGAAAAAAGAAAGCTTCCAGAGAATCTCTATTAGGTTATACATGCATACACCAAGTGTAAAAAAAACTAGATATATCGCTACGGCGACTGATATGCCTCCGCCACAATGCATGGTTCTCCTAATAGGTCTATAGTACAATGTCTTGACAATGTGTGATGACAGTTTCAAACAATTGGCAAAATATTAAAATGACAGGTTTGACACAAATGTGCTGAATGTTCACTTTCCTAGAACTACAATTTGTAGGTTCAATTGGATGAATGATTAAAATGTCAGAGTGCAGGTATTTGGGGAACTGATGATTTTTACTTGACTTTTGACCCTTTTATAAGTTTATGCATTGAGTAATTTTTCAAGGTATTGAGAAAAAGTATAATTTCAGTATCAAATGAGAAAATAGCATTATCTAAACCTGGCCTTTGACCTTTGACCTCACAGTTCCAAAGAGAATCACTCTTAGGTTGAACATGCATAAATATGTAAGTTTCATGATGATACCTTGAGTTACATTTGAGATATGGAGGAAAAAGTGCAATTCAGCACTTTCACTTGACCTTTGACCTTTTGGCAAGAAACTTCCCACAGAATATATATTGGGTAATACATGCATACATCAAGTTAAAAAAAAACAAACCTTCATTCATTGCATAAATATAAGGAAAGTAGTGATATTTTGAGGAGTTGAACTTGACCTTTGACCCCACTGACCTTTGACCCATGACCCCCAACTTCCCTAGATAATCACTGCCCATCGGTACAAGCATATATACTAAGTTCCATGAAAATACCTTGAACCATTTGCGAGATATGGAGAAAAGCATGAAATTTCAATTTTTTTTTCCACAAAATAACCTGTGACCTTTGACCTTGTGACCCTAAAATCCACACAAAGTATTATCCCCCAAGGATATACCCTCATACCAAGTTTGATGTAAAACCACCACACTGTTCTTGAGATATCGACAAAAACAAAATGGGACGGACGGACGTACGGACGGACGGACGGACGGACGGACGGACGGACGACCCGAAAACATAATGCCTCCGGCCACTTCGTTGCGGAGGCATAAAAAGATAATCCTGCTGGCATTGCATAAATATGAGGGAAATAGTAAAATCTTGAAGTGTTGCCCTTGACCTTTGACCCCTGACCTTTGACCCATGAACCCTAAATTCTCTAGATATTCACTGCCAGTCAGTACATGTCAGTACATATATACTATGTTCCATGAAGATACCTTGAACAATTTCCAAGATACAGAGAAAAAAAGTTAAGTTTGAATATTTTTACTTGACCTTTTGACCTTTGACCTCATGACCCCAAACTTTCACCAAAGAATCTTAATTGGGTAATACATGTATACACTAAGTTTCAAGAAAATATCTTCGGGCATTGCATAGATATGGTGGAAATAGTGACATCTTACGTATTTGACCTTGACCTTTTGACCTTGAGCATGTGCACCCAAAAGTTGATAGGCACAACTTCACCCCCTAATACACATACATGCCAAGTTTCATTAGGATACCTCACAGGGTTTTTTAGTTATGCTGTCCACAAAATTCATTACGGACGGAAGGACGAACGGACAGATGGAAGGACGGACAGAAGGACGGACGGAAGGACGGACAGGCAACCCGAAAACATAATGCCTCTGGCACCACTTCGTGGCGGAGGCATAATAAAAAAGACAACTGAACACAGAAACTCATTTTCATGGGAATAAAAGACAACTGAACACAGAAACCTTTTCTTTCCCTTTCATCTCTTTATTTACATGAATACTGAACCATGTCGCATCACAATTTACAATTTTTACAAATCAATTCATGAAACTGAATTAAAGTTAGAAATTTGCTTTTTTCTATTTGGTGAAATTGATATGTAGCAACCTAAATGGACACAAGTCTCAGTCAAATGTCGCTGCATCCAAGATTGCTTTATTTCAAGGACATGAATTTCAGAGTAGCTTATCGAGTCCACACAGAAGAGAAATGATGCACCCTTACACCATGCAACAACACTGCATTATCTTTCCCACTATTTACAATAAGCACTGCCTTGCAATCATTATAGCGGGCACAGTTCTGAGAAAATAGTTGAAAACCATAACTAAACTTTGTGTGTGTGTGTGTTTGTGTATTTAGACTGCGATGAATTTAATTGATGAAAATTTTAAACAAATATTATGAAAAGGAAGTCTAGGACTAACATAGATAGGCTTCAGCACAAAACTCTTGGCAAATGGATTTCTGAAATGGCTGGACAAACAATGTGTCATCGTACTTGTAATACGAAGTAGCCAACAAATATAGTTCCCCATACTTCTTTTCTTGTTGGTACGTGCTACAGCAGTTTTGAAAATTTGTTTCAATGTTCCTTGTCACACGATCCATATTATATGGAATTCCACTGAATAATAAACTGACGCTTTTCTCAATTTTTGTTGAAACTCTATCCGAAACCTCAAGCAGGTTAAAAGGAATTTGACCTACGACTCAAGAGGGCACTGTTAAATTTCATGACGCTTGCCGCCATACTACAGTAATTGATACGAAGATTGCTGAAGTAGAGCTGTCAATCAAAAATAAATAGTGGGTGTGTTGCATGTGCTTTCTTCTTTACAACTTTAATTTGTTATGCTAATTGGTTTGCTGTGTTGGCCCGGCCACGTGCAAATTCTCTACACACAGCTGATACGGTATAGGCGTACAGTACGTGCAGTTTTTTGGCATGGTTGGTTGGGGCTTCAGACAACCCAGAAATAGACAAATTTGTATCAGTGCCTTTGAAGACTGAAAAGAGAACCCTCTCCACTGCACAAGATGTGATCACCATGACATCAAAAGGAAAGAAGCCAATGCCAAAGCACTATAGACTGCCACTGCAGTTCATCATCTCACTGGTTCAGCAAAGGTTGTTAGTCTCCTCAGTGGACTAGGGCACAGCATCACTCAGAAAACTTTGCTAGAACACAGTACCGCAATAGCCAAGGCCCATCTTCACTGTGAAGTAACTGCTCTCCCGCCTGATATGAAGAAGCATATTTTCACACACATTTTCATATACATGAATGCTTCTCAGCCCGGTCGGCGACTGCGGACATTTCTTACATGTCAATTGCCCTGGACATCTAAAGAAAAGGAAAGATCGGTTGTTCAACAACAATTACTTGGCTACTTAAAACCTCACTCCTCGTTTTATAGCCAAAATCAGCTAGGCTTTCATCCAAAACATTCCACTGCTACTGCACTTCTTACAGTGACGGATGATTGGTTTCGTTCTGACATTAATCGAGGTGAATACATTGGCACGATTTTTGTCAGTTCGCAAAAAGCCTTCGACATGGTGGATCAAGCTACAATCCTATCCAAACTTGAAAACATAGGTGTCACTGGTGCAGAATTATGGTGATTTAAAAGTTATCTCCTGAAGGGAAGAATATGAACAGCCATCCATAATAAACTCTCGGAAGAGTACTTGCCGGATGAGCGTCGCAAGGTCCTTGATTTTCTTGACTGTGGAAATACCCACATGCAAATAGATTTATCAAAATTCTGTGAATGGATAGGTTGTTGTGTACATTTCCTCAAGACCCACACCAAGAAACTGTTAAGGTTTCCTCCTCCTCTTGTTCATTTTCAGGTTGAAGAAATTATAGAATCATGCCTCCATCATTTTAAACTGCGAGTGCAGTCCCATCAAAATAGGAAAAGTCAATCTCCTCTTTTGCAAAAGGTAAAGTCAACAAATCAAACCAACAGTTCATCTCAAAAGCAATTGTTCACTGTACAGTTGCCTGTATACATAGGGCAGATGCAGCCGTAGCAGTAAAGTAAAAACAGAATCAAACTGACAAAGAAAGAAAGTTGAGTTATAAAACTTCACAAAAGACAGATGATATATAGGGAGGGAGTTGCTAAGCGCATGAGAGAAAAGAGAGCAAGGGACAAGGTGAAACCAAACAGAGTAGCATCGCAGGAAGACAAGCGCAAGCCACAATCACCAGATGAAAAAGACTAACATGATGCTCAAAGGGTGAAGCGGAGAGAAATAAAGACATGGAAGGGTGAAAATGACATAGGAGGAACGAGACCCCCTCCCCCACCCCAACCCCCCCCCCTCAAAAAAAAAAATGCCTTGCAAATGTGAAAAGTATACTCCAGCTATAAAGAGACAGGAAATTATGGAGAGCAGAAAAGAAAGGAAGTTGGGGCAGAACAGAAACATCTTGAAGAGCTTGAGCACAATCTACAGGAAGAGCAGGAGAACAAGAACTTGTGAGGAAATGCGAGCAGCGGTCTGGAGTTGGGTTCAATAAATTCATAACACAGCAGCTAGATTGATAGTGGGTGCACGCTCTAGGGATTCTATTACACCAATTCTGCGTAAACTTCATTGGTTATCAGATGAAAAATGTGCTGTATTTAATGCGTTTTAACGGACTGCAAGGGAGTTAGAACAATTTATACTCTTGAGGGACACAGTAGCTGTTCAAGGCGGATCGCCTGCAGCATCCGGTGAGTGCGGTGTGTCTGCGTGTGTGCATGGTGGCGCCTCTTGGCCCACCGTGGTTGACGCGGTGGTGTGTGAGCACCACAATGCAATCAAATCAGTAGATACTAGCCAGGTTGGTCAGTTCATTGACCCACCTGACAATTAAGGTGCGCTTCCCCCAGCCCTTGTCATGCGTAGGGGATGATCTGGGGAGCGTCTTCCCCGTGTCGGTTAAAGAGAAAATATGGAAGGGGGAGTTTCTTGATTTGGGCATCCTCCTCAAATCGGACGTCGGTTCCCTGAGTGAGGAGACATCATTCAGCCTTGTGCAGGCTGGAGGGTCTCTGCTGGTCAGGAGCACGAGTCGCACCCTGCAAATTGCGAATATCGATATGTGGATGTCGGCCTTTCTGACATACGCCTCTGTGTACGTAGAAAACATGGGAGGTCGAGCAAGCAAGTTGTTCAAATATATGGACATAGTTCGATCTTCATGCGCTGCGGAGGCTACAATTGGTGCTCCGTTCGTGGGTGACTATTGACACAGAGCTGAGGCTGACCATGGCCACAGCCCAGCCCAGAGCAGCGTTTCGTTCCTATACTCCGTTGCAGCCCTTTCAGGCGGGGCCGGGCTGGGTCAGGAGCCGCCACATCATACCTGCGAGGTCGTCGCGGGGGGTCCCCTTCCTCACCCACGAGAGATAGGCGAGTAGGGGCAGACGTTGCACGCGGACGAGCCAATCACTGCTTCGCATTCAACGTGGGCTCTTGCAAGCGGGCGACATATAGATTCGCACATGTCTGCGCAAATTGCGGCTCCTCTGCCCACACAGCTCAAGCCTGCACGCGGGGCACTGTCAATGGCACCCACAAAGACTCTCGGCCCATCCCCAATTAACATTGAGCGCCTGATCCCCTTTCTGCCCAATTACCCGGATAAAACAGCTTATTTATTATGTGTTTTAAAGCTCAGAATAATCTTTCTCCTTTCAACATTACAGAACTTATTCACCATCACATTCCAACAAAAACTCTTCTCACAGCATCTTTTGTCAGGCTATCCTGTAAACACACAAATATATGGTAACCGATCCATCATATCATCAGCTCCCTCTCACGGGAATTCATTACCCCTTTCAATCAGAAGCATATCTTCCACTGATTTTTTTTTCAAGAATGCACTGAAAACTTACCTGTGCAAGTACTAATGATTAGGATGGCATGTTTGATCATATACACTGTATGTCAAGCGCATAGAGAATTTATGATTATTATGCGTTTCATAAATGTAAATTATTTATGTTGTTATTATTATTAATAATAATAATAATAATAATAATAATATTATTATTATTATTATTATTATTATTATCATTATTATTATTATTATTATTATTATTTCTGTCAGATCAGCAGCAAGACTGACTATTATTAATATTATTATTATTATTATCATTATTATCATCATCATTCTTATTTCTGTGAGATCAGCAGCAAGACGGACAATTCTTTCTAAAAGAAGGGACGTAGTTGTGTATGAAGGACCTTCACCCTCAGTATATGAATATCGTCAGGAAGTTCTTCTGCATTGACTCAGCATAGGAAATACCGGACAAACACGCAGTTACCAAGAACATCAGGCTTGGCTTCAATGCACCTAGATCGCTCTTATTATACAAATGATGCACAGGATGCGCCGAGTGCATGTTGCACCACTGTCAATACTCGAGAGTGCGCCGCACCTTCACTAACGCCACACCTTCACTAACGCCACGAAATAATCCTGTGCATCATTTGTTTTATAAAATGGGACTATGATTATGTTTTTCACCTGCAACAGTAGATCTAACACTGTACTGTTCTTCACCTGCAACAGTAGATCTAACAGTACCGGTAACACTGTACTGTACTGCATACCTGATTGTCTGAATACTACTAACAGTAGATCTAATATTGTACTGTACTGTACTGCATACCTGATTGTCTGAATACTGTATTTACGGTAAGCTTACTACGTTTTGCTGACAGTAGCTGATCCAAATTTTCACGGGAAATATCCGTCAATGAAGTCTTGGTAAATTTCACAAAGGCCTCAAATCTTGCCATCCGAATTTCAGAGATCGCTTCGTGCTCGCCGAATCAGTTCCATTGATTAATTCATCCAATTCCTCGTCATTCAATCGCGATATCAACCTTTGCATATAAGCATTGCATGCAATTCAAAGGAGCCGCGCGCACAGACGATCGGCAATTTACCATAAGATAACACGCAAGTGCAATGGGACTACAATAAACAACGCCCACGTGACTCATTTCAGCGCTTCCTATTGGCTACATTCTTGAACCCATTTTATAAAATAGATCATCTCCATCAAAATTCTATGAAAGCTAAATTCTATGAAAGCCCATCCTGACGTAAAAATCAAAAGAGCAAAGTTTGCTCTGTTAAGCCCAAGAGGTGCCAAGCTTCAGCAGAAACCACAGCTGGTAGAGTGTTGATGCGAGTGATGCGCCAACATTCAAATCAAACTGAAAACTCTCATTTCTCATCTTGCTGCTGCCCATCTTGAGTCAATCAAGGATCACAATGCATTAAAGTGAGCTGGTACTGTGCCCAAAACGAAATGATGAGAAGTGTCACCACCAGAATGTATCACGCTGACATGCAAAAAGAATATGGCATCAAGAAACTACTCAGACATGTGACCACTCTTGTACATGGAAATTCAAACAATGTATAGACAGGAGTTAGTTTCCTCCACAGCCACAACCATCACAAGGAGAGCCCTGGTATCCAAAACAGGAACAATGGAGGAATATGTCAAAGAGTTTGTGATGCATACATGTAAAACGCACATGGGAAATGACCCAGATACACATGGAACAATGCAGACTCTCACCAAGCTTGCCGTACATGCTTAATTCTTCAGAGAATTCCCAACGGTTATATCATGCGTACAATGGAAACTCGCAGCCAGCCAAATGCCTTCACTCAGACTTATTCCAGACCCACCAGGATTGAGCGCACTCGCCCAGCAGTGGCCAGACCAAGAGAATCTATTCAGGGCTCTCCTGGATCTGGGCACTAGGGGGAGGATACTGATCCTCCACCTCAGGGGTGGTGGAGACCAAACGGGGGTCCACACCATCAGCCGGTGCCTTCCCCAGTGGCACTGCCCTGGGGATCAGCAAATCCTTCTCCACTCCATCAGTGGAGAGGGTCTCCAGATTAGGGCCTGGACAGCCTGATTCCCCCATCGCTATTGTGGGGTGTCGGCGCTAGTGCGGTTCCTGCCAGATCCCCAGAGAGCAGCGGTGAGGGGGATCCCCCTAGACTGCCTAATGGACGTACCCCCTTATTACATACAATGTACACGTATTACATATTTCAGGATATATCTCCCAAGGGTCTCTGGGCTGAGGGCTTCGTTGGGCTCAGCCAGAAGCCCTTTCATGTATTTGAGGGGACTTTGTCAATTTGAGAAGTCTGTTTGACTAACTGAGCCACACTGTCCAGATAATACATTGCCAAGTATTTGGACTCATTTATTTGGAATTTCTACTTCAACGCTTGTCAGTTGATTAGACTTAATTAATATTTCAGTAAGACTCTACTATTAGAAGATCTATCACAATCTGACCTGAATTCAAATTGTACGCAAGTACATGCCTGCATTTTTATTGCACATGTATTATGATCACGTTTTGTTTCAAATTTTTTATCAGTAAAAGGAAAAGACAGAAAATTATATTGCATCTTACTATTTTTCCGGTGTCCAATTTAGCTTAATCCTAATTTTAATTTTGTAGCTTAGTTTCGATAACGACATAATTTTTTGCAACCTAATTTTTATTGACAGGTCACAAATCAAAATTACAATAAATTCCAGAAGATTACCATGCATCTTCTCCCCTTTACAGCAGTTATCTAAATAGGTTAATCTTATCTTAAGTTTGTAAAGAGCTACCCTCAACCGCAATTCACACTCTCTCCCATACATATGCTAAATTAATGTACAATAAGCCCAAGTTTACCCGTGTGACAATTGAATTCAAGACTACTACACTTGCATACATATCCCTCCATAATGAAGTACCAGTGTATCTTTCGGAGCTCCTCCACATCCGTCAGTCAATTTATAACCTCAGGTCCGTCCATTACACGTACTGTGCTAACCATCCCAAGAACCCGAACAGCATTTAACACAGATCAATTTAAAAAACTGTTGAAAACTTACTTGTTCCAAAAGCAAGACCTCTTTATAGCTCTTACTTAATTCCACTGCTAGTGATCTGACAAGTGTAAAGTCATTGTTTATTTGTTTTGCTTTGTACTTTCTCTGTTTAGTTTTGTTTGGTAAACATTGCTGATTTCTTGTATTTTGCTAAAATTGTTGAAGCGCTCTGTGTCTGTTTAGAAAAAGCAATAAATGAATATTGGTTAATATCATTATTATAGTATTTCTTTTCCTATATATTTCTTGAATACCGCTTATTACAGTATACCAAGGAGCTATTGTACACACACACTGATAGACGTTGATATCAATATATAAAAGATTCAGCTGTGTTCGTACGGTCTATCAATTGAATACAATACAATGTATGTAGTAACTGACTGTGAGTGTTATGTGCATTTATTGGTTTACAATCTATTTGACTTTTTTCCTACAATAGATTGAGCCTCAAACTTCGGGAGGATTAATTTGACAATTGCAAGAGGAATCAGTGCTCTCAAAATGTGTGATCATGGACTGATGGCCCTCGAGAAGGCACCTGGTGAACAAAAGGGTCCTTTGGTCAAGAAGTTAGTGCATAGACAGTAATTTGAGGGAGTCAACACGGAACCACAAAACGAAGTAATCACATTTATCTATCAAATGAAGTGCATATACTGTTTATTTTTTCCCCATTTCTATAGATGTTTTATTTATTCAGGTTTAGACGATTCAAGAAATGTGAATAGTAATAAATACTAGCCTATCATAAATAGCTTAAGATATTTAACAAGAATGAAAAGTTTACTTAGATCAAATATCAAGATATCACATAGAAACATTATGAAATGTTCTTACTTTCCAAAAATGTTTACATTTCCACCAACATTAAGTCGAATATTATACATAATTCTCTATGACTCACTATAAAATGACATAGTAACTTAGCTATTTTTTCTTCATTTTTAAACTTAATCTAATTATCGATTTGAAATGTTAAAAAAGTACCACTTCGACCGTAGAGGGGTGATATACCTCAATGAGAGACTGGAAGGCCAGCTTCAACACACGACAAATAGGAATCATGCTGTGCCTCCAAGTCTGCAAGTTTTCATTGCATTGAGGTTTTACGCAACAGGGTCTGTGCTGGACAATAGCACAGCAATGCACAGAATAAATGTTCCAACTTGCAGCAGAGTGGTCAGAAGGGTGACAAAAGCCCTGTGTGAACTGAAAAATGAGGTGTTTTAATTATATCAAAATAATATCATTCATCAACCTACCTCCCAAGTGTAAGGTGGATATTATATTTCTGTGAAACGATGTGATACATGTTCGCTCATTGCAAGAGCGCTATGTAAGTATCCACATTGTATTGCAAGGAAAATATTGTTTGAGGAGGTCTTAGCCACACCTTGTAAACCATGCCTAGACGATGCATCGTTGCAGGATGTAGTAACATTGCAAAGGATGGGGTGAGTCTTCACTCCTTTCTGAAAGATCCAAATTTACAGAAAATTTGGACTGCAAGAGTAAAACTGAAAAGCTGACGAGGGCCGATTGGGAATTGGGCCGAGCAGCTCAAGCTTGGTATGCAGCGCCCATTTCCCGGAGGATGCCTTCGAAGTGGGTCTTATAAATTACCAGGAAGCTAGTGGAGGCACCCACACACCATTCACAGGTCTGGCAGCAGGAGTTCTCCTACCAAGACTTAACAGAGAAGTGCCCCAACATCCTGGCAGTGATCGACAACTCCCTTCTCTTCCCCCTGTTGATGGGTGCCTGTGAGAGGGGATTTTCCCTCCTCAAGCGTACCAAAACTGACTGGAGGTTTCGCCTGGCAGTGACAATGCTGCACAAGCTGATGTGCATTTCAATGCATGGACCCTTGGTCGCCACCTTTGATCCCACAGGAGCAGTGAATTGGTAATGGGAGTCCATTACACGGAGATCCGAGTCTGGCTCAATGCCATGAGACTGAGGGAAAGTTGCTGTAAAAGAGACTTAGGACCAAGACATACTGGAACGAACAACTATAATACCATATGGTGAAAGACATGCCGGAGCGACAACTTACCATTACTATGACGACACAAGCAAGATCAAGCTGGCATATTATGCTGTTCAACAGGTGATTGAGGAGAGAGGAGGGTTTTTAGGGATCGCTACATTCCTCTTGACTGCTATAACAATACCGCAATGTTCAAGAAGTACCAATTTGACCGTGAAGGAGTTATATACCTCATTGACAGCCTGGAAGGCCAGCTGGAACATCCAACAGAAAGGAACCGTGCAGGCCTCCAAGTCTGCAAGTTTTCATTGCATTAAGGTTTTATGCCACAGGGTCTGTGCTGGACAACAGTGCTGCAATGCACAGCATTAGTGTTGCAACTTGCAGCAGGGTGGTGAGGAGGGTGACAAAAGCCCTGTGTGAACTGAAAAGTGAGGTGAGTTTTAATTACCTGGTATATCAAAATGATATCATTTATCAATGTTATCTATTTAACAACTCTTTAAGTTTAAGTGTGTTCATTACACTGGCAGTTACATGGAGATCCTAGTCTGGCTCAATGCCTCGGACTAAGTGAAAGTTGCTGTTTTTAAAATAAAAAAGAAAACTTGTGACTGAGTCACTTTTTAGCTGCTTTAATACACTTTATTATAATTTTTTTTTTTTGGACAGTGATGCCAACTAGTATGTCACTTTGATTTTAACTATATTTAGATATTGAAGAAGAGGATTCTTTTTAAAGATGAAAAATGTTTTTTTATCACTTATTTTGCTTGCTATCTGAGTGTAATTTATCTATTATGTCTTTTTTCCCCTTCAAAATCAGTTTTCAGTGTCCATCAAAATGAATGCTGGTTTGCAGAGGTTGACAGTCCTGTTTTACTCCATGTTCATTAAATACTTTATGTCGAGAAACTTATTAGAAAGACTGATAAAGAGATGCATGTACTTATTAATTTTACCTGTGTTTGATTTTGATAGATTCAGAGGCATAGGCCTGTATAGACTGCATTGATCTAACAAACAAAAAAGAATAGGATTATACAAATGGAAAGTTGCTACCTACAAATAGAAGTGTACCTTACCTACAGAAATGGGATACTGTGGTAAACGGGACAATGCGCTATTGTTGCAAAAAGCGCGTTAGGGCGCGTTGTGACCATGCCAATGATGCAGCTTGCGTGCAGTTGGCATCGTTGGCATAGGCACAACGCAACTTTTATTTTTACGAGAATACACAAAGACACAGAGACGCAGATTTAATTCATTTTTCATATATCTACTTCAGAGACATTTGGATGTACTTTTTGTGAGTTCTCAGTACATTTGTACATTCGTTACAAGCACTACGTACACGTACATAGCTGCGGGAACCCGGAGTTTAACGTAATCATTGTATCGACAGACTGGGGCTGTTTTGTTTCCCTAATAAAACGATCCTGATTTTAACTGGAGACGGCGTCGTACAGTGTCATCATTAACCCAGTTTACAACAATACCTCAGATGTGGTAACAAGTGACAACTTGTGCATATATTGTTGGATGGCGGCAGCTAGGTAACACTGGTGAGAACAGGAACCTTCCCAACGAAGACGAAGAATTTCCAGGACCACGATCTCCGTCCCGCTGGGGGTGGCCACATCAAGTGGAAGCTGAGGATTCTGAACTGCGAAATTGAGGGCGTGTTGAGACCCCAAATTTATCTCCAGTCTCTCCTATGAAGGATGCAGCCAATGACCGCATATCAGAATATATCTGTACATTGTGAGGATGACCATGATTCAACTCTACCAGGACACAGATTGTTTGGAAGTTAACTTTATACCAGAGGTATCTGCTTTTGCAATTTAGATAATACCGGCATTGAGCTCAATTTAGGAAATGTATACTTTAATACTACGTAGAAGTGCTTAGAATACAAGTAAAGACGACTTTGAACTGTACCTTATTTTTAAGTCTTACATAATTAATATTGGATTGTCCAAAAATACGAGCCACAAATGCCAGGTGGAGATTTTTTGCTGCTAGTCACAGGTGCTTACTGCTTCTTTGTTTCAAATACTTTGAGGAAAATGAACCATACAATGCTCACCTGATACACAAAAGTCATGTTGCCTTACTACCATCGACACAATAGGACAGTATTCCTCCTCTCCCTGAGCATGAGTTTGTGATTTCACAAGAATTTCCATTTTGGGGGCTTTGACTCTAGGATAACTCAAGTCAGTACAAACTCTGCCACTTTAACAGTACAGATACTTTGGTAGCAAAGGTAGCAAGATCCAAAAGTGAACTTGTAACGCTAAAGAGAAGCAGAGCTGGTGGGTAAGTTACTAATCTCAAGAATTTGGAAAAACAGTTCTAGGGAGACAATTCTAGGAGATTGTTCCAGATGTGACCAAGAATACTGTAAGATGCAAAAGCTGGGGTGTCATAGATTCATCGTTGATGATATGACAAAAAAAATCTGCACAGGGTACAACAGCATGGCAAACTTAAGTTTGCTAGTAGAGAGTGGTTGGCCCAACATGTTCAGTCTCAACCCACACATGGGAAAGAGAAAAATAAAATTAACTTTGACAACAGGAACAGTTGCAAAACACAAATTGAGTTCCAGAGTTGTGAGTATTCAGCCGCAGAAGGATCTGACAAACTTTCACGAAAACTTGGAACTGAAATTAGCTCCTAAGCTCAACATACTAAGGCTGCTCTCACATCCGCCCGTTTCGACAAACTAAGGGTGTTTCTGGTCTTCAAATCGGAAGGACATGTTTTTCACGAGCTCCGGAAAGATGCACTTTCTTCAGCTAAATAGCAGACTCAAAGGACTTTAATATACTATACTGACGGCAAAAGGACGGAGGTGAGACTTATGTTTTTCTCAAATATAGGACATTTTGAAGATTTTGGCAATTTTATACAAATATCCTGATCAATTTCTAAACTTGAGTTTATTTTCCGAGCGTGGGCAAAATATATAAACACTTTACGCACATTTCACCCTGGATACTACGCATGACTGTGAGAGCAAGTATGCGCACATTTTGTGTGCCCAACCGATCTGTGTCAGCTTTACGCATGGTTGCTGAGCTTTTCTGAACTGGACTATTATGACGTCACAGTGGTCACTGCTAATATAAAATCTCTCTGCATAAAGGAACTAAAAGCGGAACTCCAGAAACGCTGACTTAATAACAATTATGTAAAAGATACCTGGTGAAAAGGCTGCAAAGTGCAATAGACAATGAACTAAACAACGATTTCCGCCACACAAATGCCAATAATGGCAGTCAAATTGACCAGGAGACAAGTACGGACAATGGTGATCTCTACAAACTTTCAGTCAAGTAGTCTCTGCCGTGAGCGAACTATCCATCAGACTTGACAAACTCAAAGCTAGAATCAATAATGAGGAGTTGATAAAGGAGAAAGCAAATCTCCATGAAATAGTCGGAACTGTGTCCAGAGTATGTCGCTCTGGGCATAATGAGTGACACAAAACTACTTACATACACCATCCCAACACAGGAGTGGAGCATAAGGAAAAGATGCCAAACTTGAAGACCGGGGGAGAACAGTTCCAGGGAGAAAAAATCCAAGAGATTGCTCCAGATGTGACCAAGAATACTGCAAGAGCCTCTACCTCTGTCGGGTATGGACAGCCAGTGGCAAGACCCCCCTGCCCAGAACATCACAGTGGATTACACCCAAAGGGAACCCTTTACCAGTGGACTACCACCCAAGCAACCAGTTGGGAGGAAAAACATGACTGAGAATGGTGGACTATTGTCAGCTGCTAGCAACAAGCGTTCGGCATCCGAAACGCTGCCAAGAGTCAACGAACCTCTACCTATATACAATGTGAGTAGAGTAAGCCATAGGCATAATAAGAAGTACAATGCAAATTGTACTGATTACACCGTCTCATTTGAACCTGTTGCTCAAAATGGTCCGATAGTTGATATGATCCATTGAGTGCGTGGTATATTCAATGAAATCGTAAATGATATGGTTGCGGGAGCAAACGATAGGGATTTTGTCAGGGTAGTGTTCAATGCACCTCAACTGGATAAGCCCGTCAGTATGCCATTTGTAAGGCGGGACCAATTGGATAACGATGCATTCTCTGCAAGACTCCAATCGGTTTTGCAATCGCATGAAGAGGTTACCTTGGATGAAAATGTTTCCTTTAACATTATCCATCTGCAAATGCCAGAAGGAGGCAAAGGTTCTAAGAGGTATCTTGGTCTCAAAGAAAAACTCCTAAACTAAGGAGCGTCATAAGGATTAGAGACAGGGGTGATGACAACATGTGTTGTGCACGAGCCATTGTAACTGGTAGTGCTATAATTGAAAATGATGAAAACTGGAATTCAACCGGGCACAGTTACGGAAAGCAGGAGGAATACCCCAACAATTTGCACAGAGAGGCAAGCATACCTTATGTCAAGTGCGGCATCGAAGAAATGTTAAAGCCATTCGAAAATATGACTCGCATGCAGAATTACAAGTCATATTGATATCCAAAGAGAATTTGAACACAATCGTCTATGCGGGACCTGATGACAGGCAGCATATACAATCTATTTGTATTGCCAAGATGATCACTATGACCTGGTGACATCGCTGAGTGCATTCTATCATAGATCACACTTTTGTGAAAAGTGCCTGAAGGGTTATGATGTCAAAATCGAATATAAGTGCGATAATGCCTGCAAACTCTGTCGTTCCACTTCTTGTCCTTCTCCATCTAAGGCCGATCAGGTTCAACATTGTAACAAATGCAATCAAAACTTCAAAAGTGAACAATGCTTCAAGAATCACAAAGAGAATAGGACGTGTACCAAGTATTTTCAACGTCTGTTTATCTACGCCTTTGGCCTCTTTGCCACCTACATTTGGGGTCGAGGAATTGAAGAAAGGCTTTTCCCCCATTTCTCCAGTACAGAAGATAATGCTCATTATGTTGGCCCATTCCCTGATACCAAGTCTTACAACCCCTGTGGCATGTTGCACAGGTTAGGGAATGGTGTTTTGAGCTCATAAGAAGATGCCCTCTAACATTGTTCGCCGATAGCAGATCTATTCAGCATAACCACGGTCACGACGGCTAAAATTTTACGTTTGCAAGCATGCTCATGTTTGGCTGATGTTTCTGCCATGCGTGAGGAGTTGTAAGAGGAACTGGAGCCAGAACTGTACACATTATTCTTTGATCTTCGCTTGGACAATACATTTTCTAGCGCAAGAGGTGGAAGAGACACCCAACATTCCCCAACAAGCAGGTACATTTAAGATATAAACTTATTTTGTTTGCGTGTGTGTGTGTGTGTGTGTGTGTGTTACGATGATTATTTGCAGTGAATATCATGCAGACATGCTCTTTCAACACTCATGTGATAACGATATAGCGGTGATACAATATGAAATTTGTATGCTCCAATTTATATTTGCAAATATATAGGCATCTGCATGAATATTCGCTTTATGGTGAATATCCTTATGAAAACATATTGTGATGTCAAAGGATCATCCGTACATAGAGCCTGTACCTCTGTCGGGTTTGGACAGCCAGTGGCAAGACCCCCAGCCCAGAACATTACAGTGGATTACACCCAAGGGGAACTCTCTACCAGTGGACTACCACCCAAGCAACCAGTTGGGAAGAGGAAAAACAAGACTGAGAATGGTGGACTATTGTCAGCTGCTAGCAACAAGCGTTCGGCGTCCGAAACACTGTCAAGAGTTGAGGAACCTCTACCTCTGTACAATGTGAGTAGAGTAAGCCACAGGCGTAATAAGAAGTACAATGCAAATTGTACTGGTTACACCGTCTCATTTGAACCTGTTGCTCAAAATGGTCTGATAGTTGATATGATCCATTGAGTGCGTGGTATATTCAATGAAATCGTAAATGATATGGTTGCGGGAGCAAACGATAGGGATTTTGTCAGGGTAGTGTTCAATGCACCTCAACTGGATAAGCCCGTCAGTATGCCATTTGTAAGGCGGGACCAATTGGATAACGATGCATTCTCTGCAAGACTCCAATCGGTTTTGCAATCGCATGAAGAGGTTACCTTGGATGAAAATGTTTCCTTTAACATTATCCATCTGCACACACCAGAAGGAGGCAAAGGTTCTAAGAGGCATCTTGGTCTCAAAGAAAAACTCCTTAAAATGAGGAGCATCATAATTCAAAGATAGGGGAAATGATAACATGTGTTGTGCACGAGCCATTGTAACTGGTAGTGCTAGGATTGAAAATGATGAAAACTGGAATTCAACCAGGCAGAGTTATGGAAGCAGGAGGAGTACGCCAAGAGTTTTCACAGAGGGGGCAAGCGTACGCCATGTCAAGTGCAGCATTGAAGAAATCAAGCGATTCGAAAATATGACACGAATGCGGAATTACAGAGTCATTCTGATATCCAAAGAGAATTTGAACACAATGATCTATGCGATAGAATTAAAGACAGGGGTAATAATAACATGTGTTGTGCACGAGCCATTGTAACTGGCATTACTAGGATTGAAAACGAAGAAAACTGGAATTCAATCAGAAAGGGTTATGGAAAGCAGGAGTACGCCAAGAGTTGGCACAGAGAGGCAAGCGTACCTTATGTCAAGTGTGGTATTGAAGAAATCAAGCAATTTGAAAATACGACTCGAATGTATAATTACAGAGTCATTCTGATATCAAAAGAGAATCTTAACACAATCGTCTATGCGGGACCTGATGACAGGCAGCGTGCAATCTATTTGTATTGGTACAATGATCACTATGACCTGGTGGCATCGCCAAGTGCGTTCTATCAGAGATCATACTTTTGTGAAAAGTGCCTCAAGGGTTATGATGTCAATTCGAACATAAGTGCCAGAACGCTTGCAAATTCTGCTGTTCCACTTCTTGTCCTTCCCTATCTAAGGCCGATCAGGTTCAACATTGTAAGAAATGCAATTGAAACTTCAAAAATGAGCAATACTTCAAAAATCACAAGGAGAATAGGACGTCTCCCAAGTATTTTCAATGTGGAACGTGCAGTGTGTTATGTAGTGTAAGCATGTTGAAAAGAAACAATGTTAACCACGATGTGGCCAGACACTTTGCAAAATATGCAGAATATTTGTTCCACGAGGCATCAGTGCTACATGCAGAAAGTGAGTCCAAAGGTTGTGCCTGCGCACAAATTTCTGGGTGAGGAAGAGTCACATGCAAGTAGTGCCGAAGAATGTTTTAATCTGAGTGAATCAGAAATGGTTGTAGATGACACGGTTCATCCACCGCAGTCAGGAAGCGGCAAGCGGAGGAACACACTCTCCCCCAACTACAAAATCAGTTGCCGATTTACAGTGTGAGAAAGGTCAGTCAAAGACTTTGTAAGAAGTATAATGCCACCATGACTGAATACGTTGTTTGTTTGTTTGTTTGTTTGTTTTAAATCTGGTTGGGAGAAACGGTCCCACTATTGACATGCTGCCTCGTGCGAATGGGCTGTTCAACAATATTGTAGATGACGTGGTTGAAGGTGCTCGGGACACACATTTCTTTAAAAAGAGTTGTCTTTGATACTTCTAAACTGGATAAATCAATCAGCATGCCTTTCGTTAGGAACAACCAGTTGATGCACAATACATTCAGCACAAAATTGCAGTCAATGCCCAAATCACACAAGGAGCTGTCACTCGATGAAATTTTGGACACTCAATGTCACAAATTTTGTCCTGCCTGAGAGAAAGAAATCAAATCAAAGAGGTTTGAACCTCAATGAAAAGCTGCTGAAAACGCGTAGCATCATCCAAATAAAATATCAGGGCGTGGATGAGATGTGTTGCGCAAGAGCGATAGTGACGGGAATGGCTCACATAAAATATGACCCAGACTGTTACTCAATAAGGAAAAGTTATGGACAACAAGCGGACTACGAGAGAGATTTGCATAGAGGAGTAAATGTCCCGTACATGGGAAATGCGGTCTAGAAGAGATCCAGTCTTTTGAAAACACTTCAAAAATGAGTAACTACAGAGTCATTGTCATTTCGAAAGCCAAATTGAACACGCTTATTCTGGCCCTAAAGATCGAGATCAAGCCATATAACTTGTACTGGCAGAATGAACACTTCGACTTGGTTACCTCCCTCGGCGCATTTTATCGCAGATCTTACTTCTGTGAGAAGTGTCTGAAGGGGTACGATGTAAAGTTACAGAGCACAAAAAAACAAACAAAAAGTGAGAATGTTACGGTAAACGCTGTTCCGCTCCAGCTAGATGCAACATTGCAACACTGCGATAGGGGTAGCTGAAATTTCAAGAACTATCAGTTTTTGCACCCACAAAGAAATGAGAGTCTGTTGGAAATACTACAAACCTCCACTTTGTAACAGTATTACTACGTAATGTCAATCTGCTGAGGAAACACAAAACGGTTGACGAGTGTGGGCAGACTTGTGTATGGTTTGTAAACAGTTTACGTATCTGGAGCATAGGTTTTATACGCAGCCAGTTGACACCATACAGAAGTTTGATGATATCAAGTCTGAGGAGTTTCGGGTGGGGAGAAAACCACACGTACGAAGATGAGGTTGATGATGTTGGGGTTGTGTGAGCGATGAAACAGACCAGCCTCATAAACGGCACAGGAAAGAAAAGAAGACGAAAAGCTAGGCCAAAAAGAAAGGGGCTTCCAAGTTTGTATTATTTGTCTCTAAGAAAACTTTCAAATTGAATTCATTTCAGGAAGTTTTGGGATGGGAATAATCTCCCCCAATTGTTCAGGTCATAATATAGCCCAAAAGATTTCTACACAATGTTAATAGTGACCGCCTTCAATTTTCATTAGTGATGAGACAGCTGAGGACTGGTATGTCCATCACGTAGGAGGAGTTTGACGCCTTCGAGAATTTTTTTAACACACAAAGCTTGTATTTCAATGTATAGGATGTTACTTGTTCACCGATTCTTTACATCAATTTGCCGAGATCTTTGTGTCAGCAAACACTGCACTTCGTGTCATTTAACAGTTGGAGTCCATGTTAGCTTACTGCACACATGTTATGTGTTGAATCAGTTTAGTTGACTACGAAATGAAATAAGATGTTAAAATATTCATTACCGGGTGCAAGATGAAAACACATGCCAGTAGGAATGATAATGGAAACTGTATCAAGTATCACAGCTGATTTTTTTTTTTTTTTTTTTATTTGGGGGGGGGTTGTTCAAAAATCTTTTGCAATGGTTTATAACAAAAGTCAATATCACAAATAAGAGAGAAAATTTCATGCAGTCTTGGCTTAATCTACTTTAACCTAAGATTGTGAGTACTATAGAGAAGAGAAAGAGACAAAACAGAGAACAGGGAGAGAGAGAGTAGAACAGGCTAACATCACAATCATAATCAATGATTTAAACAAAAAGGCAAATGAGAGAAAGAGAGAGAGAGGAAAAAAAACAACAACAGAATGAAAGAATATGCAGGTGTTGAAATAAGCACGAAGGTGACGGCACACCACGAATTATCTCTTGATTTGATAATACCGGAGAGACGTTTTATCCACTACACCACCGAGCTTCTGCCGAAAGCCAGTGCTGACTGTAATCCTCATAGCATGTAGCGGGTACGGCTGCATGGTATAGGGAGCTCAAAAGAGGATCTTGTTTACATTGCCAATACACACACTGGCAAAGCTCCAATACCCAAGATAGCTTTAAATGTTGATGTACGAGCTTTGAAAATAAAGGCATAAAACCAAACACAAGAGCTTTGTCATCTGCAAATGGTGTCAACCTGCATGTCACTCAAAACAAAATGAAATGCTCATATCATAATCTGAAAAACAAAAAACAGAATACATGAAAGGAAGAGCATTTCTCCGCAGTTTGACAATACACCACCTCTGCACCAATGCCGAGCAATTGGCAATGGGACCTAACATCACAGACAAAGTCTAGACTCACGGGCTGTCCAAGTAGTTGGATTGCGTGTCGTCCGCAAGAGGTCCCAAAATGTTCACGTCAAAGCGATCTTTCGGCAGCCTCTCCTAAACCAAACTAACTGGTACGAGTGTTTCCTTCCACAAACTGGGTAAAAACTCAACAACGGGAGACGGCTGGGTGAACCTTGAAGTTGCAGATGTCGATCATCATATGCTCAAGGGCGGCTGCTGCCGACGTTGAAGAACATATTCTTGAGGGCGACGTGGGTGTCTGGAAGAGGCGCGGAGGACATCTTGGAGCTGGCCTTGGCACTTGCAGGTGTCTTCTTGGGGCTACGCTTCTTCAGTTTCTCGACCACCAGGGCCACTACAGTGAATAACAAACAACAGACAGGCCATCAGCAAGAATATCCCCCGCAGAAAGACTTGCGAAAAATTGGACTGTTATCTTGAAACAATTACCACTGCTGTTTTCCAGATAATTTTTTTCTTCTTTTCTACAAGAGGGATTTAGAGTTGTTCAACAGAATCATCTTTTCAAAAAGACGGTACATCTAGCTCACTAAAATATTCCCTTATTTGTTTGAATTTAGGTACGTACAAGAAGCTACATCACATCAAAAACTATTTTATTTGACTGCAAATACCTAGTGGAAATTAGGGCCAAAAACTAGGAGTTCTGATAATTTTCTTGACCTCTGACCTTGAATTTTAATTTTTCACCTGTCATTCAGGTTATAAATTGTTGATTTACATCTATCCTGCTTACCGAAAAGTATTGCCAGTGGGCACTCCCAGCTGAAATCAGAGCTCTAAAATGACACATTTCATACATTTAACCAAAATACAGTGAGCTTTAAAGTTGACCAATCACCTATCATATTCATGCAAATAATTGTCAATTATTTCAAACCTGTCTATCAACTCTGATACATCATTATTGGACATTCACAAATGGAAGTTATAGCTTAAAACTGCCATTTTACAGTCAAAGTTTAGTGACCTTTGACCTTTGATGTCATGGGTTTTGGCAAAAAATCTTTATCAGCACATCTATACCTCACGTGGCATACCTGAGTCAGTTATCAAGATAATCCATTGATCAGGTTTCTGTCAATCTTGATAACATGATGTGGGAATAAAAGAAAATATATATTGCGTTTGGCACCTGGACAGGGGCAGAAAACATACTTTTGTCTTAGAAATGCTTCATATTCAATTAAACTATCTGGTCCATGCTTCACTTTTTTTCCCCTAAAATACACTGTATAAGGAAATTGTGTAAGAGTTTCAAGAAACACAGGCAGTCAGTACCTAGCTTTTTACTCCTTTCCAGTTCTTTTGTGACTTCTTCTGAGCTGGGCACATCCAAGTCATTCAGGCTTTGCAAGGTCTCAACAAGCATCTGTTGGCAAAAGGGGAATTATCACCCCACAAAAACAAGAATTAACAAATATACAGATAACACATTTATCGTAAGCCTTACCACCAAACCATATATTGAGGACTTGCTCACTGTTGTTGCTTCAGTCTTACATATCATCAGCTACACTACAGCAAACTCTCATTATTCAGAACACTGACATAACCAGTTTAAAAAAAAAAAATGTTTCTTACCTGACAATTCAAAGTTACTTTGCTATGTTAAGTATTCAAACCCTGCTATAACAAAAGTTTGATCTACCGTAGGGAGTTTAATCTACTGTATGGATTTTGACTGGTCCCAAGTCCACTGTAAGAAACTCCTCTGTCTGACAGAACCAAGTCTCCCTATTGCCTTAAAGGGGATGGCTAGTAACTGATCAGTGGGAATCCGTGGGAATGCTGGGGGATGATTGTTCAAATTCTTGTGGGATCTATTTAAGAGTACAATATATATCTATTGTTGTGTGAAAATTGAGTATATGAATATAAGAACGACCCAAGTCCAATTTTTGGCCAAATTCAGTTTGACATGGGAAATTGTAGCTTATGCATGGACTCATCTTGTGTATAAATGATAAATCCTAATTACCCCCGGAAGTGCCTGAAATAAATGAGTTAAATCTTATATGAATGTAAGAATGGAGGACTTGGGTCATTCTTACATTCATATTATAGCGCCCTCTCTCGTCCTTCTCTCATCTCTATAGCAGAATATCATGTATATGAATCAAAGAACGACCCAAGTCCATCACACAAAATGGCCTCTCCACAATTAATGTTAATGTTAATTGTCATAATAATATATGCTCTAATTTGTATATATACAATGTTGCCATCCCATCACAGTTAAATAGAATATTATTGGACAAACAAAAAAGGTATGAAGTTTTTTTTAGTTTACTCAAAATGGTCTTCCATGGACTTGGGTCTTTCTTATATTCATATACTCAATTGTTTGCTTCAGAACGGTCTCATATTCAAGTAATGTGCAGTCTAATGCCCTGTCACTGTACAGGCATGCTAACCTGGAAACATTAAACCCCATCCCTGTCCACCTTGGCATAGACCTACACTGTGTACATGGGTTTTATCAATGACAATCCAGTCTGCCATCAAAGGGATCGTATAGTTTTGGTTGAAACCTAATTTCAGGTTTCTAACATTTGTTGGTGAGATAATGAGAAACCTCGTATGAAATATAAAAGAGCATGTAAATCCACGAGGAATTCAATGTTTATTTGATGAAAATTGGTTTTGAAATAGCTGAGATATCAAAAAAGTGTGATTCTTATAAAGTGTGGGACCCACACTTTATTACAATCACTTTGTTTTATTTTGGTTTTAAATGTTTCAGTCATTCCAAACCCGATTTTCATCAAATGAACTTTGAATTCCTCTTAAAATTGTATGCTCTGTACTATATCATAAGTGTTTTCTTGGTATCTCACAAAAAGTCAAAAGCCAAATTCTCATCTCCACCAATACTGTGCCATCCCTTTAAGCTACTTCTAATCGGACACCCTGAAACAAGACATGTGCATATCTCTCAAAGCAAATACTGTACAAACATACAAACATGACCATCCAATGATGTACATCATGCATCTCACGATACTTATTATGACAGACAGACAAATAGGTGACGGCTGTGAGTTTGCGGCAAGAGTAAGAGTCTTCGCCGAGATTTTATAGGTGTGACAGCATTTGCAAACCAAAGTGAGAGACCATCAGCAAGATGCGCCCTCTATACCCCACTGCATTGACAACCTTAAAGTAGCTTCATCACCCATCCTCCTACCTTGTTTTCTCCAAGCTGTCTCTTTTCCATACACAGGTTCTCCACCATCTCGCCAACACGTGACCTCATGGATGAGTATCTAATGCGACAGGAAGAGAGCAAAGAAACCAACATAATTCACTGCAATCACGTTTGTGTGATAATTTTGGAATAAAAAAGAAAACAAGCCTTGCAGGTTTGTACCCAACCACATTGGAGTGTAGCTGGGTTGGGGTTGTCTGTTCTTTTCTCTTTTTGTGCACACATCTCTCAAAAAACTTTGCAATTGTGTTTTCATTCCTGTAAGCACATTGACATAAATCTAGATACTATGAAAATGTTGAAATTACAAAGTGGACTCCCATTGTAACAAAGTCCTCAGGACGGGCAGTTTTCTTTTGTTATATCAAAATTTCATTATAACTGAACAAATAAACAATAAAAAACATAGAGCGGATAATGTTGCGGCCTGAATTTTCACTTTGATGTGACTGGAACTTCATTATAACGGTGTTCGTTAAAACAGGAGTGCACTGTACACATAAAATCTTTCTCACCAAGTAAAACAGCATAATCTAAAATACTTTTCTACACTTTACAGTCACAATTTTATACCTAAGACTCTAACATTTACATTCCCTTTCCAAAACATTAAAGTCTAAGACACTACAACAAAACACAGTGAAATTAGTATCTTATAAACAGCAATATGAGCCAGTGATTCAAAACAGACATCAGAGGCAGGCGTCACCTTTTGAGTAAGGGTTCGGAAAGCTCTTCATCCCCGCTGTTTGTCCACTCTTCTGGGAAGTTTTCCAGCATCCTGCGAAGTAGGCAACCAATATCATCGGTATGAACACCTTGACCACACTAGTAATGCCAAATAATAACATTGATACTTATGATATAGTACAAATTTTTGTCTTATGGAGATAAGATGCAGTAGATCAAAATGACAAATACATCATACTATACACACAGATCTTGTACAGCCAATGTTCTACACACCCACCACTGAATGGAAAGGACACATCAAAAATGAAAGAAATTATTTTACACTTTTGAAATTATTTTACACTTTTGATCTCAAAATACTGCATAACAACTCACTACCCTGGCAAAACCTCATCAGCCGGACAACTTTCTTGGTAGAACCTTTCGATATATCGCAAGCAAATTTCAAATGGTGGAAGATGAATTTTGAGTGCATCTGAGAACTATGTTGTGGTTTTTAAAAAATTGCAGTAGCTTTACCCAATACAAGGATTGCCTCCATGGTGGTGAGTTACAGTGTAGCTCAGTTGGGAGCACGTCTGCCTAACGATCCAAACGACCCAAGTTCAACTCCCGAGTCCCACTGGGCAATGTTGTGTGTAATCATACTGTCCCTTCTAGTAAGAGGCAAAACACTCAGCCCCTCAGATAGGATATAAACTGGAGGTCCCGTGTGTGAGAGAGTCACAACTTATGCACCTAAAAGATCCCGCTTCATTTATTCATTGCAAAGAGCCGGGTGTTTAACCTGGTGAAGTGGTACCACCTTACATCCAAGTGGACCCCATAAAAGACCAGCTATTTCAGCTGAATATGGGCTATCCAGCCATCTTCTCAGATGGAAGTGAAACAAACAAACAAACAAACAAATCCATCAAAAAGGACCCACTAATAAGTACTGCACTCACGTTGATGGCTGTGACACCATTCTCGCCTGGAGGTCCTGAAGGTGGGCGTGGACGGCGACATGGCTCCGCCCCTCTCTCTCCCTGGCGTCCACCAGACGCCGCAGGGTCTCCCGCTTCGTCTGCTGTGACAGCTTCTTCTTCATCGTGGCCTCCATGGAGCGGTTCACTGGAGGAGAAAGTGAATTGGCGGGAAGAGGGGGGGGGGGGGGGGGGGGGTGAGGGGAGGAGGAATGGAGAAGGAGAGAAGGGGGAAGGGTTATTGACCAGTGGTATCTGGGTCCGGTTTCAGGAAGCAGGTTTAATCCATACTCGCATGCCTGACTCAGTCAAAGGTGTGCCAAGTTCACATACATTTGCTCAAACGCACAAACCACCCCAGTCCATCAAAAAATTGCCTTTCAGTACAATAAAAGAGTCACTCGTGATTCCATTCCTGTAACGTTTAGCTAGTAAAATGTTGTGATTAGATATCAAGCAGTGTTACTTATTGGATTTGAGAGTAAATTCGAAGTTTCTGACATCGATTTGTGTGCAAAAGTCAACAGTGATGTAGCCACTGATCATTTGAATGAAAAATAATCATAGAATGTGTGATAAACATACACATCAAAGCAAAGCTTCGCATTTTCTCAACAATTTTGCTCATTGCACATAGAGCATAACAAACATCTATAAAAACTTACAAAGATTTGAAACATGGAATGTTTAGCCAAAGCATACCTACGTTGCAGTTTCAGAATAATGTGACACACAGGGGGTTTACACCGTGGTGCATGAAGTTAAGACAACTTGCACTTCTGTTCCGACTAGGGAGCAACAACCAATCAGTTACAAGCATTTCAGTTGCTACCATGGCTACTACAACAATTACAGTTTGTAACAAGGAAAAGTAGAAATTACGCGGTGCGTAATATATGTCCCCGCCGGAAGTAGCATTTTGTAACAAAATGTGCAATATAGGTAAAAAATCAAGGTCAAAGGTCAAAGAAGTCAAAGGTCAAAATTCTGTGTAGAAGTTTTGAAGCCCTCACCTAGTGCCATCACATAAAGCAAATGGAATTGAAATTGGGTTAGAAATGGCGAAGGAGTAGCATTTTGTAGCCAATGTACAATATAGGTAAAAAATCAAGGTCAAAGGTCAAAGAAGACAAAGGTCAAAATTCTGTGTAGGAGTTTTGAAGCCCTCACCTAGTGCTATCACATAAAGCAAATGGAATCAAAATCGGGTTAGAAATGGCGAAGGAGTAGCATTTTGTAGCAAAATGCACAATATAGGTCAAAAATCAAGGTCAAAGGTCAAAGATCAAAATTCTGTGTAGAAGTTTTGAAGCCCTCAACTAGTGCCATCATATAAAGCAAACGGAATCGAAATCGGGTAAGAAATGGCGAAGGAGTAGCATTTTGTAGCAAAATGTATAATATAGGTCAAAAATCAAGGTCAAATGTCAAAGAAGTCAAAGGTCAAAATTCTGTGTAGAAGTTTTGAAGCCCTCACCTAGTGCCATCACATAAAGCAAACGGAATCGAAATCGGGTTAGAAATGGCGAAGGAGTAGCATTTTGTAGCAAATGTACAATATAGGTCAAAGGTCAAGGTCAAATGTCACAACTGAAATTCTGTGTAGAAGTTTTAAAGCTCCCATGTAGTGCTATCATATAAGGCAAACAGAATCAAAATTGGCTCATAAATGACAGAGAAGTAGCACATTGAACATTTTGATCACACACGGACGCACACACGCTACGACGCACGGACGGACACACGGACGGACGGACGCACGGACGCACAGACACACACACGTACGGAGCCCGTTTCATAGTCCCCTGCTCGAACTCGTTCGGCGGGGACAATAATGGCAGGAAACTAGCTTCCCCAAGACTCTAGCAGTTATTGATCTAAGTGTGGGCCCAACTGGCAAAATGAGAGCCCCGGCCCTGTGCAGAGGAGAAGAAATAACTTCTGTGGGAAGTATGGGTGCACCTGTTGTAATGAACTTATTTGCACACTCCATATGTTTATAAATTTGTTCACTGTTATCTGGAAGCACAGATTGCTTAACTCATTGCACTCCTTTTGACGTGTACCAATTTTGATGTGTAACACTCCTATATCTCGGCATAATAACAGACCTACGAAATAAGTATGCCTCTGTCTTGTTTACTTACACCTTATGTAGTTTACTTTGGAAATAGCTTGAAATGTTTCATGAAAAATACAAAAGATCTTCTTTCATTATAAAATGCTTACAATTAATACTGACCTCTCAAACTTTCTGTCACTTCAAGCCAATGTCCAGTTTTCGGGGACATGTTACATGGTACGGAGTAGGTAGAGAAACTTGAGACAGATTAGCAAAATGGGTGAAGTGATCGTGTCTTACGTTTTGAGATTGCCTTGGTAACAACTCGCTGCGGGATCTCGTCGCTTTCATCCTCGGACGGGCTTTTCTCTGTACAAATGAAAGAAAACAACAAATAGTGATTACCAGTCTTCCACCAGAATGGGAAACTGATTTGGGGTTTCCACTTTGATGCACCATTCCAGCCAGCAGATTAAATACTACAGCTGTTACTTTTCACTGAATTTAGAATGGGATTCCTATCAAACCAGAGTGAAAAACCATGTTGCATTAAACTACGGTGACTGGACAATTAATGGTACCTCTGCATCAGTACAGACCTCCCAATCTCTCTTTGGCTCAAAACGCAGGAAAGACAGAGCAGCTCCCATAGGAGAGTGTAGTGAAGTTATCAAGAAAAACAGGAAACTTCAATTGAAACAAGAGTTGGGAATGGACAAAATGCAGATTCTTTCCTCAAAATTCAGAATACACTGGTAGTTGGTAGCAGCACTGTTCCATAGCCAATCAGAGCCACAAAATTGCTGATGGTTATCGCTGATTGCAGAGTTACCATTAACTGTAAAGTAACCATGGTTTAATGCAATGGGACCCTGATCACATGGCTCTCCTCTACACCAGTGAATCATGGTAACTGTGTACTACATTTACAAAGTGCAAAACGACATTTCTAACATTTTTTACTGAAAATTTTAAAATACAAAAATACTTTAAGATAAGCCACTGTGGAGTATTGTGCATCACAAATAACATGCTAGAAAGCAAGGTTTTGTGACTTTTCTTCTTCTTTTTTTTTCTTGATAATGCTAGAATTGAGTGTTATTTTGGAATCAAACTACATGTATAACACCTTGTAGTTTGCATCACTTGTGTTGGTATGTAGCTGTGAAACCAGTTTTGTTTACGGGATGACAGCACTCTTACTTTATGATCATTGATGACTATAAGTGACACATTGTAACGCATAACTATGCATCTTACTACACCTGTACTTCCAAATACCTAAAACCCACCTAAGGACCTTACAGTTGGCTAAAGTCTAAAATGATATTCCCTGAATATAATGATATTCCCTCCCTGTGGGTGACCCAAGAGCTTAACTCACTCTTCCAGGCTTCAATCCAGTCTTTTGGTCCACTCTCCAGCCTGAAAGGCAGTGAGAGAGCCATAGTCTGGCTGTGAACAAACTCCTGGTCTGCGAGGCTAGCGTCGGAGTCCAGAACCGACGATGATTCAGCTGCAGTTGAAGACATAAAGAATAAAGAGAACACTGAGGGAATGAACAATCACTTGAATTTTGTGATGCAAAACAATGAACAATGAATATTTCATAGTCTTCATATAAGATGATGAGTCAAATTATATAAAAATATAAATATCATCATGTCAAAAATCTCATATTACTGGAATGAATTAAGTTTAATCACCATTTCTCACTTGATTCTGGATGATATATTAATGGCAGGAAATATTCTTGGATTCTTATAAATTAAGGCAACAACAAAAAAGTGTCTGCAATTTGTTTTTTTAAGTAAAATCAAAATAGAAAAAAAAAAGTACCCAAAGAAAATTACCCACATAACTACTAATAAGCATGGCATCAAATGCACAGTTCCTTTCATTCAATAAGATATGTGTGTTTGAAGATGTGTTCTTCGATGATTTCCCACCTTACAATGATGTACAACTGCGTGTTACAGGAGTCAGTATTTATGCAAGCTATTCATTTTGCTAATAGTGGTCGACTCACAAAATTTGCAAAAATAAAAACCTCGCATAATTTGCGATGCATACAGCAGTTCATATATGAGGCCCTCATCTCCACGTTTACCTCTCCTTATTTTGGCAGCAACGTTCGATGAGGACTCACTGCCAGAAACTGTCGTGGTGGAAGTCACGGTCGAAGATGCAGTTGCTCTTGCCTTCGTTGATGAACCACAGACACCTAACGCCGATGCGGTGGTCCCCCGTTTCCTACCCGCCCTACTGCTTGTTGCCACGGTGATATCACTCTCGCTACTTGTCGAGAGGGCAGCCAACCTCCGAGCGGGGGTCGTGGCAAGCTGTTTGAAGTCATCGTCGGACTCCGACACTCGCGACTGCTGTGACGAAACTCTCGAGCTTGTCTTGCCATCTGTTCGCTGGCGAGTATGACTCTGGTTTTTCCGACCTGATTTCTGTTGGGTGGACTTCTGATTTTTTGTCCTGGAGCTGCAGAGTATCGTTCATAAATCAAATAAGAAGTTGGCATTATGTTGGACCGTGTTAACCCCCATCCCCCCCCCCCCCCAAAAAAAAAGAGCAACTTAGTTGTGAATAAAAACAACAAAATTATCAAAGAGCCAGTGACAAGTAGTGGGGAAAACTGGAGGCAGCAGACTTCTGAAAATCAGTAACAGACATTTTAGGCTGTGCTAACCCGTTGAGGATGAGCTGATTATGCTATAACACGCATTTCCCAGAGACACCTGCCCAAATGTACTCGGGACAAGTCTTCAGCGGTCATCTTTCGTCAAAAAGTATTTCAAATGTCTTTTCAAAGACAATTAGGAAATGTTAGTTAAAGGGCAACTTCCCAACAATAGTCAGGCAATTTTTTCCCATCACAATATTGACTTTGATCTCATTTTGCCTCATGTTACAAGAATGAGAACTTTAACTTCTGGATGACTGATGCATACCCTTCACTTTCCCCTCCTTCCTCCCTTACCTCCACCCCAACTTCCAAGAAGTTAAGAGCACGGATGTGACAAACCTGACGGAGCCATCTGAAAGGTGGCTGCTGTCTTCTGTGGCCCCTGAACCATCCCTTCCAGAACTGTCATCAGATCCACTTGTTTTTCCTCTGGCAGCCCTTCCTCTTCCTTGACCTCTTCTTTTTCCTCCTCCTTTTCCTCCTTCTTCTCTTTCTGGTCCACTTTCATCCTCTTCAAAGCTCTGGAGTAACATGAGTTAGGCAATTTCCAAACATCCATCAAACGCAACCTACACGTACCTTTAACATCCAGTCGTGCATAGCCATCAAGCTCAATACTTTGCTTATCTATTGTTATGGATACATGTGCATTGTACTATCATTTCTGGGCACTTGATTGTTCCGCGGAGGAATATGTAAATAAAAGAGTTCGACAAGATGACCGAGATCGACCAAACACCTTGTTTGAGAGTCTGGGTATTTTGGTGGTTATGATGGTTCGTTAGGCCAAATTAACCTCCCGTAACAAATTGGGGGCACGTCACGAGAGTTCGGCAGGGTTTCTGCGGACTTAGGTGATTTGGTCGGGTTTGATATTATCCCAGGCATGCCAGGAGTGTTTTTTCGTTCTCGCTTGGCCGATGAATTTCGGTGAGTAGCGTGTGTAGCACTTTATGCTATGTCGTGGACATGGGCGATCGCGATACAGTTTACGTCGCGCAACTACGTATGTCGTTTGCATCGTGATTGTTACAGTGTACTGTATGTGAAGGTGTTACGATTTGAGAAAGCATGGTGCGTTTACGGCGTAGTGTGTGTACGTGTGTGTATGCACGGAGATGGACGCGGAGTGATATGGTATACATTTTGATGTAAATCGGTCGTCTTTCTGTGTCTGCGTGAGGGAAACTCACGTTCGTATTTCTTTCGGGATCGAAAGGGTTAATTTGGCACGTGCGTAGTGTTGAGGATGGTTTAATCTGGGTATACGCTGCTGTAGTGTCTGCGTGGAAACGTTGGTCAAACGTTGGTCGTTGGTCCCGTACGTGGTGGTTCGTGTGTGGTTTTGCATACGGGTTATTCTACGGCGGTTCGTATGTGGTTAAGCATACGGGTTATTCCACGACGGTTTGTACAGCTGTATGTGATTAGCATACAGGTGATTTCACGGTGGTTCGTGTGTGGTTTAGCACACGGGTTATTCCACGGTGGTTTGTATGTGGTTTAGCATACAGGTATTTCACGGTGGTTCGTGTGTGGTATAGCACACGGGTTATTCCACGGTGGTTTGTGTGTGGTTTAGCACACGGGTTATTCCCAGTCGGGTCGTGTGTGGTATAGCATACGGGTTATTGTTTATAGTGCGACTGGTTTTCTTCAGTTGAAAAGGGTTTTTTCAGCTGGCTGGCTGGTGAGAAGTCAGGTTTTCTTGTTGCACTATTAATTGTACATTACTGGTGCATAATGGAGAAAGATCAAGATTTTTCCATTGAGAAGTTTGTGGATTCACCCACAGTTGAGGAATTGCTAACCTTGAAAAAGGTTGATTTGTTGCGTGTTGCAGAAAACTACAAGGTTCCTGCTGTGAAGAGCACAATGAAAAAGTCAGAGATTACACAGCACACGATCAAATTTCTTGTAGATGAAGAAGTATTTCCCCTCCAGGCATTGCGTAGCATATCAGGTAGTCCCCCTGGTGATGTGCAAGGGAGTATAGAAGTACGTCTGAAAGAGCTTGAACTTGAGAAAGCGAGAATTGAGTTAGAGAGAGAGAAGGTTTCTCTTGAAAGGGCTCGTCAAGTCGGTGAGAGAGAGTATGGTGTAAGCGTCAGTGGTGGGCATTTTGATATCGCCAAAAATGTCAGAATGGTCCCTGAGTTCGATGAAGGAGATGTGGATAGGTATTTCCTGCATTTCGAACAGGTGGCGGATAGCATGGAGTGGCCGAAAGAAAAATGGCCTCATCTTTTGCAGACTAAGTTAAAGGGAAAGGCATGTGATGCTTATGCTTCACTGTCACGCGGAGAAGCTCAGGATTATGCAACAGTAAAAAAGGCAATTCTGAACGCGTACGCCTTGGTTCCTGAAGCGTACAGACAAAAATTCAGGAATAGTAGAAAACTGGAGTCACAGTCATTCAGAGAATTTGCAAAAGTGAAGGAAATTGCCTTCACTCGTTGGCTGCAATCAGTAGGCGTGGATACTGTTGATGATTTGCGGGAACTTGTGCTACTAGAGGAGTTTAAGAGTTCGCTACCTCAAGAGGTGCATTCGCATATTGAGGAACGGAAAGTGAAAACTTTGTTGGTAGCTAGTACAGTGGCTGATGAGTATACTTTGTCCCATAGTCATGGAAACAGGTATGTAGGAAGCAAATATGCAGCTCCTAATCGTCTAAGTGTTGGTAAGACAAATTCTAGCAGTAAGACAGAGGTGAAAGCTGGTCTAGTGGTAGAAAATGAGACTGACAAGAAAGGTAGGAACACTGAGAAGCCTATCGTGTGTTTCCATTGTAGGCAACCAGGGCATGTGAAGTCTAATTGTCCCATTCTGAACAAGAAAAAACAGGAAAAAGACAAAGAAATGAAGTCTCATCCCAATGGATTGGTGAGTCGTTCAGTGGAATCGGCAGGTGATTGGTGTGAACAAGTTCAGAGTGTGATTAAGTCAGCTGATCAAGACAAGATTAAGTCTCAGTATGAACCATTCACTTCTGTAGGCTATGTGTCATTGGTAGGGTGTGATGAAGCCAGAAAGGTTACCATCCTGCGAGATACTGGTGCATCCCAGTCATTGATTCTCGACAGTGTCCTTCCTTTTGGGCAAACTTCGTCCACAGGCACAAGTGTACTGTTACAAGGAGTAGAAGGAGGTTACGTTGAAGCCCCTCTTCACACAGTCGATTTGCAGTCAGGCCTAGTTTCAGGAAGGGTGAGCCTTGGTGTTAGGAAGTCACTTCCTATGGATGGTGTAGCATTGATATTAGGCAATGATCTTGCAGGAGACAAAGTGACTATTCCAGTGGTCAGTGCAGTCCCTTTGGATAAAGAAGGAAATGAGACAGCTGCATTGGTTCAGGAATTCCCTGAAGTTTTCCCAGCTTGTGTAGTCACACGTTCCATGTTTAGAAAATCAGAGGAGTCTGAATTGAAGGCTAGACCAGAGGATATCAGTCTAGAAGGGAGTTTCTTCTGTCGGTTAGATGATGTAGAAGCAAGTAGAACCGCAGCATCAAAATCACATCAGATAGTGGATGAGTCTCAGCCTGTAGATGAAACTGAGATTGGGTTGAACAAGAGCTCTTTGATTGACGCACAGAAGAATGATCCACAGTTGGTAGCGTTGTGTGATAGTGCTCTTGCTGAAGAAGAAGCACTGAGTGAGAGGACTTGCTACTATAAGAAAGGAGATGTGTTGATGAGGAAGTGGATGCCAGTTGACTCTTCCAGTGATGAAGAATGGCGAGAAGTTCACCAAATTGTCATCCCAACAGTATTTCGTAAACACATTTTGAGTGTGTCGCATGAGTCAGCTCTTGGTGGTCATCTTGGAGTCAATAAGACGGTTGACAAGATTTTGAAACATTTCTTTTGGCCTGGCTTGAGACGGGATGTTTCAGATTTCTGTAGGACTTGTCATGTTTGTCAAGTGGTGGGAAAACCTAATCAGAAGATTCCTCCTGCTCCCCTGAAGCCCATACCAGCATTTGATGAGCCGTTTAGCACAGTTATCATAGACTGTGTTGGTCCTTTGCCAAAGACAAAGGCTGGACATGAGTACTTGCTCACTATGATGTGCGCTTCTACGAGATTTCCAGAAGCTGTGCCACTTCGGCGTATCACTGCACAGAACGTTAGCAAGGCGTTAGTGAAGTTCTTTACAACGGTTGGCTTGCCAAAGGTGGTGCAATCAGACCAGGGTTCCAACTTCACTTCAAAGATATTTCAGCAAGTGATGCGTGAGTTGGGTATCAAATGTGTAACCTCGAGTGCCTATCATCCACAGAGTCAAGGCGCTCTGGAGCGTTTTCATCAGACGCTGAAGAACATGATGAGAACATACTGCTTTGAGGTCGAGAAGGACTGGGATGAAGGCTTGCCGTTGTTGCTTTTCTCGGTGCGAGAGTCTGTGCAAGAGTCCTTAGGATTTAGTCCCTTTGAGTTAGTGTTTGGACACGAGGTTCGTGGTCCATTGAAGGTCTTGAGAGAGAAGCTGTTGGGTGAGGATGAGTCACCTGGTTTGTTGAATTACGTGACCACGTTCCGTGGTAGGCTGACTCGTGCACGTGAATTTGCTGCTGGACATTTGAGAAACAGTCAAAAGAACATGAAACAGTTGTTTGATAAGAGGTCCAGGGAAAGGATGTTCAGTCCCGGTGAAAAGGTATTGATACTGCTGCCCATTCCTGGTAATCCTCTGTGTGCTCGCTTCTCTGGTCCCTATGTCGTGGAGGAGAGATTGAGTGATGTGAATTACATCATTCAGACGCCAGACAGGAAGAAAAAGAAACGGTTGTGTCACATCAACATGTTGAAGAAGTATGTTGAGAGAAGTGCAGGTGAAAGTGCGAAGCCAGTCATGTATGTGGTAGGAGCAGTCCAAGATGTCCCCGTTCCCAAGACGAGGAAGGAGCTGATGAGATTCATCGGCATGGCCGGATACTACCGTCGCTTCTGCCATAACTTCTCGGATGTTGTGGCACCCTTGACTGATCTCCTGCGGAAGAACGTGAAGTTCCAGTGGTCAGCCGCATGCCAGTCTGCGTTTGACCAAGTGAAGGCAATCCTGTCGAGTGGTCCTGTGTTGGCAGCGCCGGACTTCACAAAAGGCTTCAGCCTAGCTGTCGATGCCAGCGATGTCGGAGCAGGCGCCGTGCTGATGCAGGCTGATGACGATGGAGTGGACAGACCAGTCTGCTACTTCTCGAAGAAGTTTAACGCGCACCAGCGGAGGTATTCTACCGTTGAGAAGGAGACCCTAGCATTAATTCTTTCGCTCAGCCATTCTGATGTCTACGTGGGCAGCACAACTCAACCCGTTGTTGTGTGGACTGATCACAACCCACTGACATTCGTCAACAGAATGAGAAACAAAAACCAGAGACTGATGCGATGGAGTTTAATCCTACAGGAGTATAACCTTGACATTAGGCACATTCGCGGAAAGGAAAACATTGTCGCGGACACACTTTCCCGTGCTTAATTGAGACATCTCGATATTTTGTATTGTTGCCAGATGCAACAATTGTGCAAATGTATTTTATGTTTGTGACACTTTAAACAGGTGTAATTCTGTTTTGCAAGTACACAGGAAAGTGTGTGTACATCATGTTTATGTATGTATTTTGCATACACTATAATTGTGATGCCAACAGCATGAATGGCACTTTGAATGTGTAAATAACAACAAGGAAGTATCTTCAGACATGTTTGTGTTAATAAGGAAACACAGCAAGCTATAATTGTGCTTTGAGTCACTCTCCAAAAGAAGACATTATGAAGGCTGTTTTAAGTTACACTAGCCATCAACAGTTGTCAAGAATGTGAGTTGTTGGTAAAATGACTTCAAACAGGTAGTGTTGCTGTTTGTATAGAGAATTTTATGTATCGAGTAATGTAGGTACCGTTCAGGTATTTGAAGTTTTATACTTGTACATGTACAGGTATTGGTTAAATTTGTTGTGGCATACACCCTATAAAGTTTATTGGATGTTGCCTTTTGGATTTAATTAGCATGTATACTGTATTAGGTACAGAAATTATATAGTTATACATGTACATAGCTTTTGCTCATTGTTATAGTTCAATCATTGCCTTGGCGAAGGTGTCCAGTATTTCACAGTTGATCCAATATACCAACAGGCATGTACAATTGTATTTAAGCGAACTGTGTTATACAGGGATGCATACAGGTATACACACAGGTTATCATCGGGGATATCTCATTCAGGTTCATTTGATGCTTTGTTAGGTAGGTCATACTCTTGGTGTTTTGTATGTTGACAGGCAAGTTTTTAGAAACATAATTAGGGTATATGACATTTGTTGATATCTTGACAATTCAATAGATGCTGACACAACGTCTACAGGTATATGCAAGTCACATACATGTATCATGGAATATGATGTTTTGGTTTTAGGTTGTAATATGATTACAACAGTTGGATTATATGCAGTTGCTTGTGGAAGAGATGACGTGTTTTATAATCGTTGTACACAGGTTAATCATTTGATAATGACAGTGTAAAAAATTGATTTATGTTGCATGTGTGTTCTAACGAGGAAACCACATGATTTTGGTACAAATGTATTGTTTGTGCTGTATGCATAACATGATTGCATAAAGGTTAAGGTGTTGAGAAAGTTAACATTGCAGTATTCAGTGTTGCACAACTACATGCAATGCCAGTATGCTGTAACTCACAAGCAGCAGTAACTCACGAGAGTGTAAGATTGGAACATGTTGAATGGTACTAAAGTCGTACATGTTTTATCACAGGTTGTGATGATGATATAGCCATAGCATACTTTGTTTATGTGTTCTTATAATGATGTAACCATGGTAAACTCATGGAGTTATAAGAGTGAATTGGAAGAGGAATGTACAATGCTGTTCCAAAATATTGTGCCAACGTACATAGAGTCCATTTGTGTTAAAACGTTAAATGCACTCTTTTAGGGGGGAAGTGTTATGGATACATGTGCATTGTACTATCATTTCTGGGCACTTGATTGTTCCGCGGAGGAATATGTAAATAAAAGAGTTCGACAAGATGACCGAGATCGACCAAACACCTTGTTTGAGAGTCTGGGTATTTTGGTGGTTATGATGGTTCGTTAGGCCAAATTAACCTCCCGTAACACTATGTAAAAAAGAAAGCATATTACATGTGAAGTAGGGTGATTTTAATGCACAGACAAAACTTCTACAATTGCATACATGACTAAGACTGCATACACGGTAGTTTTCAATTAATGTGCACGTGACACTTTCCAATTTTTTACATGTTCGTACAAGATGTATTTTCCAATCAGTTTTAGTCGCATTACATTTGCCAGATCATCAAAGAACTCTACAAAAATATATGATAAATCTCCTCAACAGGAAATCACTAACCCTGCTTCTTCAGAAGATACAAAATTTTATGTACGGGGTATCATTCCATTGCAGCTGTGGTTCTTCATGCCAAACTTTGACACTCATGGAATTGTCCAACAGATCTCAAATCAGAAAATATGCTCGCAAAATACATGGCGAATAAATCAGTTCGCAGTTCCACTTTGCGTACAAGCAGAAAAAAGGTCATTCATATCAACGGGCATGTTGGTTCTTAAATTCACTGGGATAAGCATCTGTTATGTTATGATTATTCATGTAATTCTTATAAACACTGTTTGCCAGCACATCCACCTGACAGTAAAAGTAATATTTGGCAATATCAATAGAAAGATATTGTTAATATGTTCAATGGATGCTTTCCCAAGTGTTAATCGACAGATCATTCTGGTCATCTAGTTTACGCAAGTTCATTCTTTGTTTGAACAGGATTTATGAATCTGAAAAATTGTTATGTAACGGTAAGACTTTTGCATTATGTCGCTCTGAAAATGAGTGAAGTGCCCTAGACCAACTGAGAAAAAAGGGAAAGGTCATTCGTACCAATGTGTCCATGAGCTAACTTCAAACTGGCTTATACAATTTACACCTAATGTGCTGGGATATTACCAACAAGCTCTCCAGACTACCTTACCCCTTTCCTTGATGCATCATTCCCATTTCTGGCACTCCGAAGCTCTGGCACGCTATCCCCAGATTCATCCGTCGTCCCTCCTTCGACCACGCCCTCTGTACCCTTTGACCTGGGGAATCGGGTGGGGCTACTGATGGCTTTGGGCGTGGGTACGGGCTTGAAGATCTTGTCTATGGTGGCTGAAAAGAGTCTACTCTTGGCTGACAGACGCTTGGACTTTGCAGAACTTGAATTTGCCTGGAGAAGCGTGACAGAGAAGCATTTAAAGCTATCCACCTAACATGTGACCCTGCATCACAAAACGAACAAAATGTTGCCAGATATGAATTTTGAGTTGAGAGCAGATTCAGAAAGAGCAGACTCTAAGCTTTAAAATGATGTATAACTCAATTCAAATGGACTCCCCTAACCTGTCTAAATACTAGAAAGAAAGCACACACTCTGGAAAAGTGTGAACTGAGAAATAAGGCACTGAAGTACAGGGTCTGTATTCAAGCGCTTCATCTCTACCAAGCTGTACCAGCTGTGCAATGAACGGGACAAAACACAGGAAGTAAACCACTGGAGCAAGACAATGAAGAGATTATCAGATTAAGCTGATATTGAGCATGCTCTATTAACACATTCTGTCCATGATTAATGCTAACTTTCAAAGCAGTAGAGTTATCCTTTCAAAAGTTATTAGACTTGAAAGTGAAGAGTGTGCAAAGGATTTTAAGAAATGAAAAGGGGACTCTAAGACATACCTGATCTCACTACTCTACAAAAAAGGGTTGTAGAAAAACTACTGAAAATGCACTTTCCCATTCATTTAATGATCCTAAACTTAAGAATAAGGTAATAATGTAGAAGGATAGCTCTTTCAGAAAATGTGAAAAAATTCAAGATTGACTCAGTTGAACCATTTCAATTTTTTTGAGTCCTCACATAAAATCAATGGGTGCGACTTTTTGTTCATTTTGTGATGCATGGTCACATACAAGTGTATGACTATTTCATGCCCCCCTCCCCCCCCCCCCCAAAAAAAAAAGCTCCACATAATTTTGGCATTTCTCTTTGAACAGAAGTTTTTCCAGCTTGCTTTGGAATAAGCACTTATGCAGTGGGTAGTATTATGCCCATATAGTATAGCACTGCTGGAAAAGCCCTGAGATGACTGTACAAAAATATGCCATAGGTTATGAAACAGCTAAAAACTCAATAACATGAAAAAAAAAATGGAAAAAAAAATGTGGGACTTTGGAGACTTGTTGCTCAGTACACAAATAATATCTAGAGCATTTACTTTCAGTCTGTACTTGATAGGGTTTGAGGAAAACATTAATGCAACATGTTTCAAAGGGTGTCTTCTTTTAAAGTTCTTTGTGAAATAGTTGGCAGTAATACTACAGGGACCAGGAACCAAATGTCTGTAAGACAATTCTTGCTTTGTGCAGCAAAGGAGAAAGTCATAATGAGATTCAATTCAGGCTCACATCATGTCATACTATGCTGCACCTTGCTCCTTTGCACACGAAAGGCTTATATAGCTGTAACAGAAATCATACTCCTGATAATAAACTTTCAACTTAGCCTACAGGTGAGAATTGCAGCTTCTATCACTACAGACACGTAAAGTTATCTAACCACAAAGAACAAAAGGATCAAAGTGAGCTCTAATTTTTGAGTGACTGACACAAGTAACAGTTGAGATGTCATCAGCAGGTTATGAGAAGATCTAAACAATTTCTCATGTTAATCTTTGGTAGTGCTTTTGTGTGAACAGTGGATTTCATGGACCCTGTTCTCAGAAAAAAAAAAATGCTTAGCTGCTATGGTGTGGCAAATGTGGATGAATTTAATCACATTGATACGACAGGGCCGGCGGAGCGATTTCAAAAGTGTGGGGGCCCACTTCCAGGTTTCATGCGCTAACAAGCAAAAAAAAAAAAAAGTTCCTCAGCTCATCTCTGAAAAAAAAAAAGGTCCTCAGCTCATCTCTCCCCTTCCATTTTCATTTCCGAGTTTCTTCAGAAGACAAGCAAAAAAAGAAAGACAAAAAAAGAAGGTCTTCAGTAAGGAAAAAAACCCAACATCACTTTACCGCAATCACACTTCAAGACCTTTATCTATTTCTATTTAGTGCCACTTACGTACTTCTGGGTTAAAAAAAGTGTGGGGGCCCGAAGTGATAACACCTTATGTATTCCTTTGTGTGGTGCACAAAATGTGTGGGGCCCCCACGGCCCCCGCGGTTCCGCCGGCCACAACGAGAATCCTGTTAATCAAGAGAAAAGAAAAGAGCTCTGTCGTACCCTACTCTGTCGCCCAACAGATGCAGATCTTTCACTGGCTGTGCTGACCACAGACAATCCCAGCAAGCTTTGCTGGCTAGACCCAGAGAGCATGGAGGTCGAGGCGGTGGTGCTGACATCTAGCGGTCGGCGACTGAACCTTCTCTTCATCCGCATGGCAAGGGTCACATCCAGGTTTGGCGAGGGAACAGGCATACCAGTTTGCCGACCCGACTTCTCAGCACTCTTTGAAGCTCTGCTACTGCTAGTGCGAGCTGTGAATGTGATTAAAATCAAAATGGTAGATACAACGTTGCACAATATCCTGCCACGAGTCAAAAAATTCCATCAAAACTTTTGGGCAAGCTTTATTTGAGCAATCCTACATGGCTACAGCTGTACAAATACAAATTAGATAAATTCCTGCTGATGCTGTAACACTGTGAGTGTTAACACTAACAATAACATAACAGTCCACCACAGTTGCAGTGCTACATGTTGACTGATGTTGTACAGGTAAATGTTAGAATTTAGGAGCACAGGGGCCACAGTCCACCGACATTTTGCCCAAATCGCAACGGCGACCCCCAAAAAAGTTACTGGTTCAAGCGCGTACATGCGTAGGACGTGCCGCGCCGGATTTATTCGACTCCGAGTTGTTATCCCCGTGTATCCCTAACTGATTACAGTTCTGTACGTTGTGGTTATCACACGTTACTACACTGTACGTATTTCTACGTGACTTCCCGTTCAGCCACTGCAAACAATGTAGCAAAGGAGCATCAAATTTTGGTAGAAAAGTCTACAAGCAGGGGACTCACCAGATTCTCCTTTAGTCTTCATGGTCACCAGACTGTTATCTATTTCTTTATGAGGCTATAAGTATCCCAATTCAAAACTGTCATCAGGATGAAAGGCGCGACACGATTGTCTCCTGTCAGAAATGTTTGGAAACTCGCGCCGCCATGCCAGTTTCACAAAGAATGCCAGTTTCACAAAGAATAGTCTAAGTTCAAGACTTTTGTAGTATAAAAATGTATCGCTGATTGTGTAGAAGAAAAAAAAAGCTGCTGAAAACTGCTTGTCCAATACTACAAGTAGCGAGCCAATCTAGAGAACGTGGAGTCAAAAGGGGCCTGAGCTTTCGATCCTTGCAGAATCTTCGTCAGAGGCAAAATGACAAACAGGCAGGGAAACTTCACCCAACAAGAAAAGCAGGGACAGATAGGGACACAGAAGAAAGAAAACAAAAGGAGAGTGTAGGAGGTCATGGGCAAGGAGCCCAACAGGTAAAGGGAGGGGGATTAGAGCGGGAGGGTGGACAGACAAAAGGCAGAGGAGGGTCAGTAATGATCCTGGAGGACCAAGGGGGCAACCAATGGAGGAAAAGGATGGATACTAGGGAGGCAACATCAAACAAGATAAGGAATTACAACAGAGAGATAAAGAAAGGAAAAGAGTGAAATAGCAACAGCAAGGGGAAGGGGGGGGGGGGGGGGGGGCTGCGATGAGGAAACAGCAATTAAGCCCTGAAAAGGTGCACCAAGAGGCGGCAACAAAATGAAAGTGGTCGAGAGTCAACCAAAAAATAATCAAACATATACATCAAAGTGCATATACACAAAAAGGGCGATAATAACAGCAACAATAGTGATAATGATATTGATAAAAGAAATTAGAATAATAATAATTAAAGCACATAAGAAAAAAAGGAGGTATAAAATCCAAGAGAGAGAAAATGTATGTTGAAAAGCAGACACAAATGGGCATAGTAAACACAAAATGATCATTAGGGCACAATAAATAGTGATTAAAATTGTGATAATCATATACCCTCAAATTGTGCAAGGACAGTCGTAATCATAATGATTAAAACAGCACCAGAAATGACAGTAGCTTAATAAAAAAACAGCTAAAACAATAACACACTTTTTGCTCCATCTACCAGGTACTCAGGCCCTATCTCTTATCTAGCCCGAGAATGACTATGAATGTAGCCTACGCGTGATGTGCCAAAATATTATGCAGAATTTTCCAAAATAAAACCCTAAGTTCAAGAAAATCATGTATAAGGAAAGAAATAGTGTAAAAAAGCAACATATTCTCAATTTTCTAGCATAATGAAAGAGCTCTTTCAAGAGTTACCTCTTTCAGAAAACAGGGGGAATAATCTATTACCCATATAGAGTAATACTCTGTCCTTATATAAGGACATTATGTTACATTCCCGTCCTAGGGATATGTTACATAATGTTACATTCGACCGTCGAGGGAATGTGTAGGCTTACTTTGCAATATAAGAAATGAAATTTCGCTTCAAATCTGTCAAACAAAACACTTATAAACATATCACTGTACATCGTTTTTCATACGTGGCGTCAGAAATTGTAATACATTGTAGTCTTCTAATCCAACGATGGCTTAGTGCACCGAAACTTAATGATAGGACTAATTAATGATGATGATGATAATAATAATAATAGTAATAATAATAATAATAATAATAATAATAATAATAATGATAATAATGATAGTGATAGTAATAATAATAATATTAATAATAATAATAATGATAATAATCATTACATGTATTTTCTGTTATTACTATTATAACTTTTGAACAGCTTGTCCGATTTCCTCAACCCGACATTTTTTCTATTAATTGCTGCATTCACTCAATCCACATGTATTATTTAACCATAATCGTAAACCAACTTTTAGTCTATAAAACAAAGTATTCATCACATATTGTTATAATAAGCCCTACAGGCCTATATATGGCTCATATAGCGTCGCCTGACTCTAAAACCAAATTCGAGGTTACCTGATGCCAAACCAATGTCAAATCATTACTAGATTTGAACTCATTCTCTACGGTATAGCAATTAAAGTTTTTTTTTTTTTAGCTTCACTTCATTGCATTACAGGAAGGAAATGAGGGAAATTTAGACGTCGAAACCAAACGTCCGTACCAGACATCAAACGACTTCCGCCTCCGTTTTAACAAAGAGAATTTAAGCACTGGAATTTATTTTTGTAAAATGCCTCGGCATCGTAACAGAGAATTTGTTTATTTTGACAAGTAGGCCTACGACTTGCCAGGTAAAGGAAATTTCGACAGATACACAGTTGTCCTTTAACTGATGTTTTGAAACTTACAATATTTGTTGATATACAGATACATGTACTATATGTAAAAATTATATTCATACATTATCATGAAGAGTGCACGGTGCTTCCAAAAGGCGCTAAATCCATCATTTTTTTTCAGTGGATTTAGCTCCTTTTGGAAGCAAGCTCTTCATAAACACACGAATACTGAGTATATGTATGATATAATATTTATGTCAATATGATATACATAAAGTTGTTTGTCGTCTATCTTACTAACACATATATTTTCATCACTCATATCCAAAGTGATAGGATCCAAAGAAATAACCACATATTGACGTCTGAATGGCTTTTCTCATTTTATAAAGTGATTTGTTTAATTTCCTGTCTGTTCCGTCCCTGCTTTCGTTCTTGTCCTTGACATAGTTTTTTTTTCAGATTATTTTGCCTGACGTCAGGATATCAAAATTTTACATTGACTCCTTGACGGATCTTGAGATGCCCTCACTTTCTAGAGTAATTCACGAATTTTACAAGCTATGCTTTCCTTTTAGAGTCTTTTCCATGTAGAGTAACAAAAAAAGATTGTATTACTTATCCTACTTGTTTATTTATCCCAACCAAAGTTGATATCATGATTATATTGTGTTCATGTTTTGTTGAAACTTACGTGATTGAAAGTTCCTTAAAATGTTATGTACTCGTGTAAGCGTTGTATTACTTTGTATTAGTTATTATGGAACTAAATTCATTTTTAATTGAATTGAATTGAATTGAATAGTCCTTAAATAGCAGTGAAAGAACATCAGGGATAATAGTTACCCATACTCATTCATAATGTTTCAGCGGAAATGGCAGAATGTACAGAAAGAACATTCAATGTTCTTTATTTATCATTCCGAATTGCGTTTATACAAATTATTTGTATAGACGCAATTCAGAATGATAGATAAAAACAGTTTTGAGCAAACTTCAGTCTATCATTTTGGTCATAATACACTGAAAACAATCATTTTTGTTAGTCCTTCCTGCTGGACATGCTGTACTAGAGAGAGGTTAATTGATTAAGGAGGATGATTTTTTTTCAGTTATACACAGTTTGTTAATCCAAAGGTTCGTTAATCCGAAATGAAATAAGGTTCGTAATAATATTCCGTGGTCATAGTATACGGGCCACAACCTCCACATTTCAAAAAAGGTATGAGTCATGCTGCCCACGAGTCATACAGCCCATGAGTGATGTAATAAGTGTCGGACTCGTGGGTCTTTTTTTTTTTTTTTTTTTTTTTTTTTTTGCTTAGAGTCAGACTCATGGCCCTTTGCCTGGTTGCCTGATGTCGCACCAGTTTTTCCCAAGGTTTGCTAATCCGGAAAAGAAATAAGGTTCATAATTCCGAAGATGTTTGTATTTTTGTTTTGTATTTTTGTATTTATTTCAGCATAAGATCAACGTAACAACAAATCACAAAAGATGATCAAACAGTTTTAACTGGACTAAGTATATGGATTGCCTTGCTCAGCTGTGCCTCGGAAATTAGTACACACCTTGTTTTCATATTCAGATTGACAAACCTGACAAACCTTCGGAATAATCACAATGGCCACTAAATGTTGGAACAATTAACGAACGCGATTTCATTTTCGGATTAATTCATTTATTTGACATTTATTAACAAACATCCAGGTAAAGGGAATTTTGCCTTTGTGCGGAATAACGTACTTTATTTCATTTTTGGAGTAATGACAAGTCGGAACGGTATTTTATTATATATTTCATTCCTTTTCCAAATTTCGAACACAAGACGGGATGCCAAGCATATTATTCTGCAGGCGCTGTAACGAAGTGTTATAGACGAATTACAGAAGAAATGCACTACAAAAGTTTATCAATATCATAAGAAAGTGAAAAAAATCCCCGGCAGAACAGTGTAAAAAATGATCAAAATCGGATGAGAAATAAGAAAGTTATAAACTTTTCTCGACCAGTCGTTACGAATATTCAAATCAGCAAGTCGATGATGTCATGCTCTCACCATCTCTTCATTTCATACACAGAAAAAAAAAAATCTCATTTCAGCTGTTTATAGATAGACCTGTCTCAAAACCATCCAAAATGATAAGGAAAAAAAAGAAAGAATATTACTTCTAATGTATCTTGTATGGGTATATGCTTTCACCTTTACTAGTTATATATATATATATATATATATATATATATATATAGCGAAAACTTTGAGCAAAGAAAATGGGTTTTCATCGGGATTCGAATCCCGATGAAAACCCATTTTCTTTGTTCAAAGTTTTCGCTATTTATTATTACAATTGTTTCTGGTCAGTTTTCCCTTCCTTGTTTCAAAAAAAAATATATATATATATATATCGTCGGTGTTTTCACGAACTGACGCTATTTCGATTTTGGTCAAAATTTTCAAAATCGAGATATTGGTACCAAATGAAAGTGCTTTCAAAACTCTACCAAATCCCAAAATTTTAGATCACAAACTTAATTATTCTTAATTTTATCAAAGAAAGAAAAAAACGACGGTACTCGAAATATCGAGAAATTGAGAAAAAGGGGTTTCACGAACCGACGCAGGAAAGATACGCCGGTTCGTGAAACCCGAATTGCTACGGTGAAGAGCAATGCGGGTTTCACGAACCGTCGCAGTTGCATTATTTTGAGCTTTGTTCAACTTACTGGCCTAGAATTAGGTTTTGGCCCTAATCCAGATCTCAGAGTGAGAACCAAACCTTCTGAAAGATGAATGACGGCCTAAGCCAGCCCACTGTCCACGAGTGAAGTGAATGGTAAGCTATAATCCTATTAAAATCATGCTCAAAATAACAGTTTCAGTTGGACTACCATAACCATTAATTGCGGTAGTGTGTAGTCCCATGTATTCAATCGCGTGATGCTTATGAAGCCTAGTCTGTAAACGCCATCCAATTTCAAATTAGATCCCAAATCATATTATTTATTGTTTCTTTTCAACTTATGTCGTTACTTCTGAGACTACTGAGTACTGTAGTCGTAACGTCTGTGTGCAAGACATGCAGATTGCAAGATTTCAAAGTCTCGAAGACACTAAAAGCCTTGACTTTTGAGTTGAAAATGAAATCATGAGATTGACAAAGTAGGCGTACTAAACAAAAAAAATAATAAAAAGTCTAACAGTAAAACTCAAAGGAAGAGTAAAGAATAAAGTTAGACATGTTAGACTTTTACTTTCAAGTCTAACTATTAAGTCTAAGTTAAGACTTTACTTGTAATACCGGTACCAGTTACTAAAACTAAGATCAGCTGAAGTCTAAGACCAAGTCAAATTAACACAGTTCAGAGCCATACCGGTACACGGTAGTCTAGCTCTAGATCTACATCTAGACTAGTGGTAATAGTAGGTAGAGTCCACCCATTTTTTCCCCCAATCTTTACTGGTCCATTCCTGAAAAAGTTACTGGTCAGTGTCCAACAGTGATTTTTCCTGGTCAGGGACCGTCGGACCAGTGCCAGTGTGCAGCGTTGGTGTAAATGTCATCTATGACAGTATGTGGTCTAGTGATACTACCTAACGCTAAACACTACGAGTACGTAGTACTCTACAGGTTAGGTGGCTTTCCTGTACAGTGCAGTGTTATAGTATACTTGTGAATTCAGCCCTAGTACCGTACTGTGTGTAGATATGTGACATTATGTCTAATGTTAGTTCGAGTGGAGTACCTTTGAAGCACAGCGGTGGGACTTTTTTTCCCTAAAACTTGTGAATGCGGCCCAACCAAATGGCGTTTACATATTCACGCGTGATTGATAGTGATACAGTAGCGCTGTCGATTTCCACAGCATCCATACATAATCTTTTGTCCTTTCTTCTTTCCTTTTTTCCCTTTGTTCTTTCACCCTTTTTATTCTTGGAATCGAAGGACTTCTAAGAAATGTCCCTCGACTGATTTAACCAGGACTCTTGAGTCCTGGTAAACCTAACCTAACCGAGTACCTGGGTAACCGTTAACATTTGTTAGGCCTAACATAACAGTAACACTGACTTAGCCCTGTATTGACTTTGTCTTTGGCCGACTTACTGAGATGGCGAGTCTAACTCTTTAACGTTAGTCTAAACGTAGTCGTTAGATCTGTCAGTGTCAGTGTCACCGGCTTTTGTATATGGTGCCATCTCTAACGTACGTTAACAAGTTGATGTTAGTTATCTATGTCAACTTACTGAGTCAGTAATAGTGGTACTGTCATCCTGTTGGATATCGCCGCAATATCATCCGTGACGTGTTAATTTCGTGTCACAAAGACAAAAGTTGCCAAGATCTAATAGTATTAGATGTCTAGATCTATATGTAGTCTAGATCTATAATATAAATTTTGTGAACCACTGGTAACTTAAAAGTGAAAGGTCTAGACTTCACTTAGTCTATAATTAGACCAGACATTCATGAGGCAAAGGCCTACTTAGTAGATCTATTCTTATTCTATTTTAAGAATTTAACGTCAATTCCTACTAAACTCGCCACATGTTATTTCTAAGGCCAAGGACTTCGGGTTAGTGATTTTTTTTTTTCATAAATACCAAACAGCAGACGTGTTTCATTTGCATTCTTGTGCAGACTTCATGGAAATATGTGCAGTATCAAAGAAATATGATGCACATGACAATGCCAGTGTTTTATAGGTGAATGGTTAATACCTTTAAAAGCTGAATGATGTAGAGTCTAGGTCTAATTAAGATGTTACAGTCTCTGATAAGAAACAGGTTTGATTGTCATAGACTGTTTCCCAAATGCAGGTACATGTAGTAATATTCAGCTATTTCAATGCAATGCCTTGTTTACAAATACATGTAGATTTCTATTCATGTGAATGATAATTCAATTTCTACATGAGACATACCAAGTGCTAAACATAATATCTTGCATCAGTAAAATGTGTAAATGAAGAGGCAATTTGAATATGCATCAAATACGAACAGCAGCATTTTTTGACATTCTTTGATCCTGCATAGGCCTACCATTTTGTTTTATGTTTAATATAAATAGAGCAAAATAATTTCAACTTCAGTTTTGTTGGCTGATTTTTTTTTCTTCTCAAAATTAAAGTTGTATCTTGTGCCATGATGTTTGATTTTAATCAAAAGTTCTTAATTTCTTTCTTTTCTTTCAGATGACTGGTGCCATGTAGTAGCGAAGAACTGGACTGTCTCAGAAAAGAAAAGGAAAAGTACAGGGTCGTGTACATCACCAACGGATGTGAATACAATGGTAATGTAGAGTCTAGGTCTTATTAAGATGTTAAAGTCTCTGATAATAAACAAGTTTGATTGTCGTAGACTCTTTCCCAAATGCAATTAGTGATATTCAGCTTTCTCAAAGCAATGCCTTGTTTACAAGGACATGCAGATTTATTCATGTGAATAATAATTTAAATTCTACATGAGACTTACTAAGTGCTAGACATAAGATCTTGCATCATTAAAGTATGTAAAAGGCGAGATAATTTGAATATGCATCAAAAACAGCAGTATTTTTTTTGACATTCTTTGATCCTGTATACCGTTTTGTTTTATGTTTAATATAAATAGAGCAAAATAATTTCAACTACAGTTTAGTTGGCTGATTTCTTTTTCTCAAAATGAAAGTTGTATCTTGTATCATGATGTTTGATTTCAATCGAAAGTTCTTAATTTCTGTCTTTTCTTTCAGATGACTGATGCCATGCAGTAGCGAAGAGCTGGACTGTTTCAGAGAAGAAGAAAAAAGTACAGCATCGTGCTGATCATCAAGGAATGTGAATACAATGGCTTAGGAAAGAAGACAATCTACAGATAGGATAGAAGGGAGAAATTGGGATGAAGGGCGACAACATAAGGACGGTATATCTACAGTGAAATGTGATTGTAAAGTGGAAACATGAAAGGAGATCCTAAGATTGAAGGTGAAAACAATGCATTCCATTCTGTGATGTCGTAATTACAATTTTGCTACACTTTAATAACACTACAGAGAGACATTTATATCAAGGAAAGCTTCATGTGGATGTGGAACGTTAGATTTTTTTAAGTGTTCATTGGTATGTATTTCATGATAATAAATCTTGAAGGTTTTGTGTGGTAATCATAACCTTGTGATAAATCTTGATAGATTTCTAAGTGCACATTGGCAATATTTAGATGATGCTGTAATCAGATTAAGTTCTATTCTCCTTTATTCTTTTATTTATTATTTTGTTGTCTTCAACCCACTTTGAATGTGTCACGTATGATTCTTATAAACATGGGAACATGCACTCCATGTAAATGATAGGACTTATAACAATTTGACATAATCATTCAACCATCACTAGACAGTTCTGTTATAAGATGTTCTTTATCTAACTAAAATTGTAAATTATGATACGTGTATGTTCCCATGCAAACTCACAACAAAATACAGAAATTTGATTTCTTTTAATAATAATTCATTATGTCTCTAAATTTACAATTAAAGAAAGTGATTGCAATAAGGATGTCAAACATCGTATATTAAAATAATAGATTATTCATTTGTCTCCATCCGTAGTAACGCACGCAACTGCAGTGTGCAGTTTGTAGGCTGCTGTGAAAAAAAAAAATCACAGGCAGCCCAAGCAGGATTCGAACCCACGACCTCTGGATTACTAGACCAGCGTCATAACCACTAGACCACCAGAGTGCCCTGGCGCTACCTTTACACATGAATAATTAAGTATAGAAGGGCTTGGGGGCGCTTCGAAGTTTACTGCTCTTATTAAATATGTACATGTCATTTGCAACTCAACTAAAGATGATTAAACACACTGAAATTCTTACTTTAAATGATATTCATAATCTGTTTTTTTTTTCTTTAATAGCTTGGGATGTACACTTTATACACTGTATCGGTCTACATTTCGCCTACAATATGGAAAAGACGTTTGTTTTTGAACAAACAAAAAATTAAGAGTCCTTTAAAGGTGCTGTAAAACAGTGGTGTTTGTTTGTTTGTTTGTTTTTTGGTGGGGGGGGGGGGGAGGGGAGTCAAATTAGCCTTGGCCCCTCTCCGCCGTCTTTTTTTTTTCCTTTAGCTGCATAGTTTTTAGTCATCACATGAAAATTCGTCTGCATCCACCCCGTAGTTTTGCTGATGACCTTTCTTTTTAATTATTTTAGCCACACACAATTTTGGCTGAATTTCCCCAACCCTCTTGTGAATTTGCTAGTACATGTACTAAAACACATTCTCAGAATGTGTTTATAGTACTGGTGGATTAAGGATTCACAGGGAGGGGGGGGGGTCGGCCAAAATTTCTCTTTTCTCATAATACAAGCCTTCGGGGCGAAAGGCTGATATTATGGGCTTTCTACACACATTTTTAGATGCTAATTATTGGTTAACATGAGCATGATCATTTATGTTGTGATTAATTTGTTTCCTTATATATGTATGACTTCTATTAGAGACTTAATTGGCTTGGCACTCCTTACATCGACCTATTTTAGACACCCATTTCCCTCTCTCTCGTGCTTTTTCTCTACTGTCCTGTGAATAGTGTAACTACATGTACATGCAGTACCTCTTCTCTTTTGTATGATATACATCAAGTTTTTATCTGAGCATATGGGTGTTGCAGCACTCTCAAGCTTCATGCATATATGCAGCAACATCTTTGTGTGGTCATATACATACATGTAGTTATGCTTGATATATTAATTTGAGAATGTTATTCTTTCTCTTGTATATGTTCCGTCCGCACTCTATAGATGTAAATGTACGATGTAAGATTTGGTGTGCATGTTCGAACTGTGTTCCTCTTTTTGTGAACACACAAGAACTGATATAATAATGAACTTGAATTACACATATTCTTGAATCTTGATTCCATCTCCATTTGCCATTGGATATGTATTGATTTATGGAGCTCTTCCACAATTGTTATCCTTCCCATTGTCATTACTCATCTCTGAATAATTCAAATTTGATATTCTACTGAGGACCTATGTTTCTTCGATTACATAATGCACCTCTTCAATATATTGCTGCAAAAGGCATAATAAAACATGACCATTGTTATATATTTAAAATGAAGCTTGAAATTCTGATAGTGTTGATATTCATGTATTTTTAGGAGTTTATCAGTTTCGAAGAGTGCATGCAGGATGAGTTTATGTCTTTATATGATCAGGTGCAGCTATCATAGAATCTGTTGAGCAGGAAAGAGAAAGATGGAAAATGAGGAATTATGAGTGAATTCGCATGCGAGCCAAATGACAATGACACTGATAAAAATTGTGACAAAGTAAATGTCACAAATATGTGGAATAATAAGAAATAAAGAAATTAATATATTATTTCAGAGAAAGAAATAACAGAGTGCATGCATGAGTATGAAAGATGAGTAAATACAAGTAATTATTACTGACTGGCACATCTTTTCCCCAAGATTTAGCGGTATCCTTCATCTTAGAACAAACATTCATAATTATTATGAAAGAAGTGAACTGAATTTGAATTAAAAATAATGTGAAAAAATGAAAAATTAAGTTAATTAAGTAAAAAAAAAAACAGTAAAAAAATATGAAACACAGTATACCGAATACATGTATTACCATAGATGTCCAAATGCAAAAGTGTTAAATAATAATATATCCACAAAAAAAAAGGGGGGGCAAAGAAATCTTTGGAACGATCAACCACAGCTATAATAACAATACATGCGTGTACTAAATGAAGATGAAAACAATGACAACACTCTTTTTAGAACAATTAAGAGAAACTGGCTTGTATTATCATCTTAATTATCACTAAATGTATTGTAATCATCACAACAATCATTACATGACAATTAATTTCAATTAATAAGGTTATTGTTGATAAGCAGGTATAGCCCTAATAGTATTTGTATGTAAACACATACGAAAATGAAATAGCGACGGTTCGTAAATACACGCGTATTGCACGTTACCTATTGTACAGGCCCTACAGCGCGGGTCCCACGAACCGGCGTAATACAACTTACGTCGGTTCGTGGGACCCGCGCTTAAGTACATAACCTATGGTGCGCGCAAGAAACGATGGATTTACGAACCGACGCAGTGAGTTTGAAGACAGAAATATCGTAAATTTTTTGAATTCACACTAAAATTACACTATGGATAGGAAGAATAACTTCCACTCTCATCACCCTGTCAAAATTTTCACACACAAGACAGGAAAAGTCATTGAAAACGTTGTCTAAAACTTGTGAGATCTTTAAACGCGATTTTCTCAGAACTGCATTTTCGCTCAAAAACGAAATAGCGTCGGTTCGTGGTAACACCGACGATATATGTGTGTGTGTGTGTGTATACATATACATATATGTATATATATATATATATATATATATATATATATATATATATATATATATCCTGAATTCATTATATAAAACATGAAAAATATTATCAGGGCATGACATCATCAGCTCATTCATTTTAATATGTATAGAAGTATTGGTCAAGAAATATTTTCCGAAAAGAAAAAACGTGAAATTTCAAAATGTTTTATTTTTCGTATTCAATTCCTATCTGATTTTTGTTATTTTTGAAAAGTTCTGAAAGGCACTTTTTTCTCTTTTATGGAGTTTGTATATTTCTGGGGTGGATTTCTTTTTCAATGATACTCTGGAATCAAGAGTCCACTTATTATATATATATATATATATATATATATATATATACATATATATATATATATATATATATATATATATATATAATTATATTATAATTTAATACAATGATTCAGTCCAGGGGCGTCACCAGCCTTTTTTCAAGGGGGGTGCGATTTGACACTAAATGTACCTGCGAGATTCTTTTTTTTTTTTATTTGATTTATTGGTGCCTGTATCATCATGTACATTTACATAATACAGTGCACATATTATACATGTATAATTACATACATTGTTAGTGGCATGTATTCATAAGCACAAGTTAAACATAGTGGGAAAATAACTGTAAAGGACTATGATTATAACATACGGGGGTAGTGACGGTGTGAGATCCTCGGCGAGGGAGCGAAGCGACCGAATGGGGGAGAGCGTGGGAGGGGGATACCCCCTACCACGGTAGGGACTTTTTGTAAAAACAGAGTATAATAGTCGCGTTTATTGGGCATTTTAAATCAAAATTCTAAGGAATTAAATGTCACTGTGAGGTGCTATGATTATAACATGCGGGGGTACATTATGTGACGGTGTGAGATCCTCGGCGAGGGAGTGAAGCGAGGCAATTACTGGCAGCAACATCAGGAGAATTGCATAGCATTTATATGCGAGCGAGCGAAGCGAGCGAGCTTGAAAATTTTGACATTTTACAGTCCAAAAACTGCCGTTTAGCCAGTGGCGTATCTAGGGAAAACGGCGCCCGGGGCAAGCGCGGAAATCTACGCCCCTAATTTCTGAAAAAGTGTTCAACTCCAACTCCATCCCGGTAGGGACTTTTTGCTTTTTCATAAAAATATATGCTTTTTCAAGCACTTAAAAGGGGTCTTTCTGAGAGTGATTTAAATGTAATAAATTGTGATAAACTTTGGCGAGCCTGCGCAGCGCGCGAGCCGAAAATTTTTGTATTTCAGATTACAAAAAATGGAATTCTTGTCATTTTTTGCTTACTGAATCTTACAATTCTAATCAAGATATAGTGACGGCTTTATAGATAACGATTTTTACCAACAAACTAAAATATTCAATCTTAGTACGCGGGAGCGAGCCGAAATTTGTATAATTGCGCGTCATCATCACGTTTTGTTCTTATCTTTTTTTTTTGTGACAAATTTTGGCGAGCGAGCGCAGCAAGCGAGCCGAAATTTTTTATATTTCAGCTTACAAAACATGGAATTCTTGTTATTTTTTGCTTATTAAATCTTACAATTCTAATCAATATATAGTGACGGCCTAATAGATAACCTAACGATTTATACCAACAAACTGAGGAGTTGAAAAAATACTCTAAATTACTACGCGCGAGTGGGCCGAAATTTGTATATTTCGGCGTCATCATCACGTTTTGTTCTTATCTTCTTTCTTTTCTTTTTTTTGATAAATTTTGGCGAGCGAGCGCAGCGAGCGAGCCGAAAATTTTTGTATTTCAGCTTGCAAAACATGCAATTCTTATCATTTTTTTGGGTTTATTAAATCTTACAATTCTAATCAAGAATAGTGACGGCCTTATAGATAACGATTTATACGAACTAACTGAGGACTTGAAAAAATACTCCATCTTAGTACGCGCGAGTGAGCCGAAATTTGTATATTTCTTGTCATTTTTTGCTTATTAAATCTTATAATTCTAATCACGATATAGGGACGGCCTTATAGATAACGACTTATACCCAACAAACAGAGGACTTGAAAAAATACTCTAAATTAGTACGAGCGAGTGAGCAGAAATATGTGTATATCCGCGTCATCATTACGTTTTGTTCTTATCTTGTTTGATTTTTTTTGCGCCCCCCCCCCCCCATGTTCGAAACCGTTGGCGCCCTCCTTTGATCCAATCGGCGATCACTTCAGAACGAAAGAAATTGCAGCCGCTGCTCCGTGTAACATTTGCCTGCTAAATATAAAATGACATGTGTGAACATAATATACATTGTCACTTTGTCCGCATCATCATCATGTTTTGTTTTTATCTTGTTTGATTTGGTTTTCTGCAACCCAATCCCCCCCCCCCCCCCCCCCCGTCCGGGCGAGGGTTTCTTCTTCTCCTTCTTCTTCTTCTTCTTCTTCTTCCTTTTCTTCCCCTTTTTTCTTTTTTTTTTCCTTCTTCTTCGTTTTGTTTCGTTGTTTTTTTCGTTTTTGGCGCCCCCAAGGAGTGGCGCCCGGGGCACGTGCCCCCTTGCCCCCCCCCCCTAGATACTCCACTGCGTTTAGCTATAATTATCTTTTTCGCTATCGAAATTAAGGGGGGTGGGGGGAGTGGGCGTACCGGGCGCAACTGCTGGCAATTACTGGCATCAACATCAGGAGAATGGCATCAACATCAGAAGAATGGCATAGCGATTAAATGCGGGAGAGCGAAGCGAGCGAGCTTGAAAATTTTGACATTTTACAGTCCAAAAACAGCCGTTTCCCTAACAAAAAAGTCCTGTGGTACTCCCTGTGGTACTTGTCGGTACCACACAATGTACCACACACTTGTAATGTTACCACAGGAATTGTGTGGTACTGTACCACAGGCTTGTAGGGTACTCCCTGTAGTACTTGTCAGTACCACACAATGTACCACATAAATAAATGTTACCACAGGAACTGTGTGGTACTGTTTTACAGGCTCATGTGGTACTCCCTGTGCTACTGGTTGGTACCACACAATGTACCACACAAATATATGTTAACACAGGAACTGTGTGGTACTGTGTCACAGGCTCGTGTGATACTCTGGGATGTACCACAGGGCAGTACCACAGGACATTACCACAGGAAAGTTCCACAGGACAGTACCACAAGACAGTATACACACAAATTGTCCTGTGGTATTTTGGGACGTATACCACACAACAGTACCACAGGACAGTACCACATAAATTGTCATTTAATTGTAGCTGTATTTTTTCGCTTTGGAAATTTAGTGGGGGCGCACCAGGCACAACTGCTGGCATTACTGGCAGCAACATCAGGAGAATGGCATAGCGATTAAATGGGAGCGAGCGAAGCGAGCGACCGTGAAAATTTTAACATTCTCACAGTCCAAAAACTGCTGTTTGTATAATAGCTATATTTTTTCGCTATGGAAATTAAGGGGGGAGGCGAACCTGGCGCAACTACTGGCAATTACTGGCAGCAACATGAGTAGAATGGCATAAAGATTTGCGAGCGAACGGAGCGAGCGAGCTTGAAAATTTAGACTTTTGACAGTCAAAAAACTGCTGTTTGTAGCTATATATATATTTTTTTTCGCTGTGGAAATTACGGGGGACGCACCGGGCGCAATTGCTGGCAATTACTGGCATCAACATCAGGAGAATGGCATAACGAATAAATGCGAGAGAGCGAAGCGAGCGAGCTTGAAAATGTTGACATTGAATTTTACAATCCAATGCCAATGCCGTTTGTAGCTCTTTTTTCGCTTTGGAAATCAAGGGGGGGGGGGGGCGCACCAGGTGCAACTGCTGGCAGGTACTGGCAGTAACATCATGAGAATGACATAGCGATTAAATGCGAGCGAGCTTGAAAATTTTGACATTTGAAAGTCCCAAAACTGCTGTTTGTAGCTAGCATATTTTTTTCGCTTTGGAAATTAAGGGGGCGCACCGGGCGCAACTGCTGGCAATTACTGGCAGCAACATCAGGAGAATGGTATAACGATTAAATGCGAGAGCTAGCGAAGCGAGCGTGCTTAAAAATTTTGACATTTTATAGTCCAAAAAAACTGCCGTTTGTAGCTGTATTTTTCGCTTTGGAAATTAAGGCGGCGCGCAACTTCTGGCAATTACTGGCAGTAACATCATTAGAATGGCATGGCGATTAAATGCGTGAGAGCTAGCGGTGCAAGCGAGCTTGAAAATTTTGACATTTTACAGTCCAAAAACTGCGGTTTGTAGCTATATTTTTTCGCTTTGGAAATTAAGAGGGGGGGGGGGTGGCGCCCGGTGCGTCCCCTCTGGAACCGCCACTGGCAGTCAAGGGTGTCGGTTTATGTTCATGATTAGGGGAGGTATTGACCAGCGAGAGGGCGTCGAAGTGACCAAGCGGGGGAAGGATGTCCAAATCTGCACTTTAGAGCATCCCCTAATTGTTTGTGTTTGTGTGTGTGTGTGTGTTTTTTTTTTACATACATGGAAAATTAAGGAAATATGCCAGCTAGGTCAAGTCTTATTATTGGAAATGCAAGGCATTTCAATATAAGACTTATAGGTAAAGCACAACTGCAAAATCAATGATCTAGCTTTGATATACCGAAGCGTTAGGTACAAAGGTGCACATTCTACGTATATCACATTGCGCAACATTGCAGAGACTCTTTTTGCCGTTCGGATGTTCTTAGTACGCTGCGCACATCCTGCTTATATTCAGAAAACTCTTTTTTTTTCTGTGAAAAAGCAAGAAAATCTCATCTCGGGAATCATCGGGGGAGGGGGAAGGCAAAATGATGATATGCTTGCCCCTCCAACAATTTCATAAGGATAAGGCTCGCACTTGGTTTCGCATTTTCAATTTGGATTGGTCAGAAATAAAGTGCAGTACGTAGACGCTACATCCTTGCAGCACACGTACACGTACACGCAAACGTGAACGTGCTCCGTACCGTACGATATGTAGGGCCTATACTCTGTACGGTCGATAAATAGTGAATCAATGCTGCCAGAACCCGGGGTGCGTTCCCCCCCCCCCCCCCCCCACGAATTTCTTGTCTCTGGTGTAAAATAAAAAGAAAATGATAAAAAGAAATAACAAAAAATAAGAAAATTATTTAGCATCCGGCGTTGAGGTCGCTCGCAGACTGATTTTTTCTTTTTCTTTTTTTTTTGTCTGAAGGGGGGTGCGTTCGCACCCAACGCACCCCCCTGGTGACGCCCATGCAGTCTTGAGAGGATGAGTGATCTCACAGCATTACAAGTGGTTTGATCAAAACATAAACGGAGCCTAGATAATTCATATTCCTCAAGAAAGCACTCCGCCAATCTTTGTCAATATTGTGTTGAAAGAATACAGAACCCAAGTTCATGATTGATTCTAATGGACAACTGAAGAGAATATGTACCATACTCAAGTGTTAAATCTCCCAGTTTTTCTACACTACAGTGACTAAATTCTCTCACACAAAGATCTCAATATCAATCTCTACTTCTCTTCACAGGCACATACACACACTTTTTGTTTTTGTCAATCTTTTATTTTTCTTTCGTTTATGCATATAAACAATAATTTACAAATCAGTCAATTGCAAGATAATACAAATTTCATTATGACACACATACATACTCACACAAAGCAAAGCAAAGGACAAAAACACGCAAAAACAGAACAGAACAAAACAAAACAAAACAAAACATAACAAAACAGCAAACGCTACTTACCAGCTAAACCACAGTTACTAGTATACGGAAAGCCTACCAATCACCACCACCTGTTGCTGCTAGCTCGAGAGGACGCTCTTTGTGTATCACCGTTCTCCTATCCGATTCAACGGAGTGGGACGGTGCGATTGCAGCCCTGTTTTCACCCGTGCTATGTGTGGGTGGACAATTTCTTTGTTTTGAGGCAGACCAAGTGATTGACATGTTGACGTTCCCATTATTGTCACTCAGCTGTCCAGTCACACAACTGAACGATCCGCTGCTGCAACCAAGCCCGTAAGTAGAATATGCCTTGATTTGCTATTTATTCTTTCACTGACAATCAAGTTGAAAATGTAGTGATTCTATGAAAGTTGCTTCATCTCTTTTCACTACTTGAAAACTGTTCCAGCGAACACAAAACACTCTTTTTGTAAGTCAATTCTGTTGGGTGCACTCGCGAAGCTACCCTTCTCCAGATCGTAGCCGCCGCTTCTGTCGCTGTGAGCGGTGGAGGCCGGAGGTGGACGTACAGCCCTGCTCCCTTCGGAACTGTTGTTTCGCTCAAACACAAAACAAGCGCGACTAGCCGAGCAGAACTTGCTCGCTTATCCTTCGTTGTCCCGATACTTTCAGAGTCGATGTAATTCGGTATAAATTCCCACATCATGCTGTGTACAAACCTGGAAATTAGAGCTTAACGTCTTCAAATGTTGGTTAAAGCCTTTGCTTCACATGAACGGACGGTCAGTCATACGTAAAATCCAGCTACAAATTTGGAGCTGTTGTGCTTATCATGACATGAGATCGACTGTGCAGTTCACTGTTCTGTTTTTATTTTCATCTACTCGTACTGTCACAGTTAACTGTTGTGTTTTTACAGTAGTTTCCACAATGAGATTTTGGTCATAATTTATGAGGAGAATGTCTAGTTTTAAAGTGGAGATGCATGATAAATTATTTGGGATTTGACATCACACTGTTAAAGATCAGTTAATTCTGAGCAGTAGATTCAAAGTAGTGTGTGTTCTGTTGGAGCGAGATTCAACGAACTTGTACCGGTATCTTAAATGAAAATTGATTGTTAACATGAAGTGATTGTCACTAATATTGTCTTGAGAATCCAACACACAAGGTTTTATAGATGGTTTCTGTCTTCATTTAGAGAATGTAATGACAAACAGTTGTGATTATAGCAGTGATAATCATGATAATTTGATTCTTACAAATGCATGTTATAAATAGTCTATGCGTGTATATAAAAACAGAAATACATTGTTTACAACATTCATATAACAGTGAAATAATCAGCACTCATCAAAAAGATGAGTTCAGAACATAGATTACTCTTAAATTGATCATAATCTGTAATAGAAGTATCTGTAGGACTTGTGTTCAGAAGAGAGAATGTTCCATAAAAAGTTTACAAGTGCCATTTTTCCTAAATCTCTGACCACCAAATATTTTGGATTTCATGCATATTTCACAGAGGAGGTTTTTTTCAGGTCAATATTGTGCTCCTAGTAGTATCCATCCATGATTCAAGACTTTTAGTCTTGTCCAATTATATTAAGTTTAAAATTGAGAAAAAAAAAGAGGAAAGAACATTTAAAGGGACTGTACAGTACTGGTTGAGGTGGGGATTCAGGTTTACAACATTCCTAAGTGAGATAATGAGAAACCTCTTTAATATGAAATATGAAAGAGCATGTAATTTTAAGAAGGATTCAACATTTATTTGATGAAAATTGGTTTTCAAATGGCTGAGATATCCAAAATAGTGATAATAATAAAAGGCCATGCCTTTTAGTAGGATCTCTTTGTTTCACCTTGTTTTTGGATATCTCAGCCATTTCAAAAACAATTTTCATCAAATAAACTTTTGATACCCCTTAGAATTGCATTCTCTTTGACACCTCTTACATGTAGAGTGGTTTCTGAATATCTCCCAAAACATTAAAAGCTAAATTGTCACCTCAACCAGAACTGTACAGTCCCTTTAATGTTATGAGATTATTCAATTGTGAAAAGATGATCAAAGTTATATCAAAAGTAAGGAAAGAGTCGATATGAATATGTGCAAATAGTGAATTGATGATATTATGCCCTCACAACTCGCTATAGGCCTACAATGTAGTACGTACATTGTAAGCACATACAAATTTGAAATTTTCAGCTTTACATTCAAATGCAGTTATGTCGCAGTCTCAAAACCTGAAATTGACCATTTTTGTGAAGTTATTCAACCAGGAATTAGGCCTACATCATGTTTTACACTTCAATAATGGTAGTATTGAATTTCCATGATTATTATGATTATGATTATTTTTTTAAACGATCAATGGAAAATTGTCTTGTGATGACATCAGCTCACTTATTTGCATTACATTCATATCAACTGTTAGTACAAGAATGGTTCTGCAGAAAGTAGCAAAACTTAACAGTTTTTTAACTTTTCAATTTTTTATCTGATACTGATGAAATTTTCACTGTTGCACTCATACTAACTTAAAGGGATATTATACAATGTAGTATTGGTTGAGGTGAGAAGTCAGCTTTTAACACAACTTTTTTTGTGAGATATTTTGAAACCACTGTATCAAATGTTAAGAAGCCTACATTATTCTAGAAGAGGCATTAGAAGTTTTTTTGATGAAAATTGGTTTTAAGATGGCCGAGATATCCAGAAACAAAGTAAAACGAAGCAATCGCAATAAAGGATGGGACCCACCTTTTATTACATATAGGAATGCTTTTTTTTGACATCTCAGCCATTTTTAAAACCAATTTTTATCAGATAAACTTTGAATTCCTCTTAGAAATTGTTCTTTCATATTTCATAAGAGTTTTCTCATTATCTTAAAAAAAGTTGGAAACCTCAAACCCCATCTCAATGAAAGCTGTGCCATCTCTTTAAAATTGGACAGTCCCTGGAATTCCTCTTTGAAAATACAAGCAGTACAAGAACAGTATTATCATTATTCAGTTTATGCTTATTTGTTACTTACAGTGTGTTGCATGTAGTGAATGTAATATATTTTATAATGAATAATGTTGTAAATGCAGAGACTCCAACTCTCCCGTTTTCGACGGGAGATCTCCCGCCGAAACCCCATTTTTGCAAAATCTCCCGTTCTCCCGTTTGAGAATTAATTTCTCCCGCCCTGGCTCTGTGTCTCCCGTTCAAAAGGATATCTTACTTATTGCTATTGTATGTTGCAAAAAAAAAAAAAGGGGGGGGGGGGGGGCTTATATAGCACCAGAGAGCAGAACCCTGGGAACTTCACGCTTTGCACATCAACTTGGAGTCTCCCGTTTGCTAGGGGTTTCAGGCGGGAGAATCTCCAGATCAGAAGGTGCTTTGGGTTGGAGTCTCTGTAAATGATGTCAACTGTTGTTTTTTAAATAGTGATGAATGATTTGAAAATTGTAAATACTTTCTTTTTTAATCAAATATGTATTGTGTGAACAAATGTTGCAATTCAGCCTTTTGGCTGCGAAAACATTTTGTCTAATAAACCATACCATACCATCCATCCATACCCGTTGCTTATCATGTGCTTCTCTAATAATTTTGATTTAAAAGAAAAAAAAAAGGTTGTTGTTACCTTGAGTCTTTGTCAAGTTGCACTTGACCAGTTGAATGCCTGTAGGACAGATGACTGATTTTCCATTGTTCACATTTACCTTGTATTGTTTGCTCTAAGATATCAAAAATTTTGATACACAGTTCAACCATTGCTGGGGGGGGGGGGGGGGGAGGGAGTTTTGATCTGTGCTTGGAAATATTATAACCCTGTGATGTGGGTTTCATTTTATGTTTAAGATTTCATACTGCATACAAGTGCAACTTTTCAGAGGCTATACAAACTGTACATATGTTGTGCTTGAACATCATTGGATTTTGGACGGGTTATGATCCTTTTACACTGTACTTTGTGAAGTTACTATAATACTAAATGTTTTAAGCAGAATGTCGTTTACCCCCCCCCCCCCCCCCCCATATGTTGATTTACATCTATGAAATATCAATACATCAACAGTGGTAATTTCTACAATTAGTCCAAATAAAAAAGAGATCAATGAGAGACTTTGATTGTAACATTGTAAATCTTGTCATAACCATTAATGTCTGTCCCAGCTTGAACTGGCACAAGTATAAAGCTTACATAGATCTGTCTAAACGCAAATTTATAGAAGAATTTGCCTACACGTTTCGCACATCGTCAGTACAATGTTTTGTTGTTCAGGTATGAAGTAAAATTGATGTTTTATCCCATGTACAACCGTATGTGGAACCTAATGAGTGACAAGATTGATATCTCCGGAGTCTCATCTGTTCTGATGTACAGTGAACCTTGTTGATTGTTCTGAAAGGAGAATCCAGTACAGTAGTTGAAAATGACATACAATTGTAGTCTCCTGGTGTCCTTAATACATTGTACACTGCATTGTTGTATTTCCTGGTAATGGAAACCCAGTACATGTCCTCAGAAAGAAAGACCTCTATTTTTTGTAATTGCTGTGACTAATTCTAATGGGTGTATTGGGGAAGTATTAAGTGTGTTCAGTCAACTGTCATTTCCTCACCACTAAAGCAATGCTGCCTGACAATGAATGTGATTTGATGGGAAAACCAGAATGCCATAAACTTTTATCAATGTCACAAAAACAGCAGAACAAAATTATCAAAGAAATATAATTTAGCTACAAACAAACTCTTTAGCCATTGGGTTTGTTTTTTTCTTTCATCTTTTTCTTTGTGACTGTGGCTTTGATAACTGAGATCCTTAAAAAAAAGCAGAAAAGGGTTGAAAAGTTTTAAGGTTCTGTCAAGAATGAAGGGAACTGGCGGAGATCAAGTGTTTATTATAACAATGTAGTTCGGGGAAATAAACTGCATTTCTGTTATGAAAGAATGGATTCAACATCAAAGAGGTCATTTGGGGCCAAACTTTGACAAAGAGTTTAACTGTGAAGACAAAGGGGAGGGCAATAGAACAGTATTGAACTTTATAGAGAATTTTACTCTGGAGAATTCATCACAGCACTGGTATTTCCACTTAACTTCCAGTTACAAAAACTTCCTTTTGTTGATTTCTCCTTTGAAAGTTTTGGTGGAAAATGCCATTTTAATGTGTCATTTCAAAGTTAAAAATGTTTTCTTATGTATATTGGGGTACATGTGTACATTTGAAGCAGCATCATCATTGATCAGTGTTAGATTGTATTTTTAGTACCTAGCAGTATTGGCAGCAGTATGAATTGTAGCTGTAGCTATTATAGTTCCTTACACTGTAGACAGTGTCATTATTATGATCATCATTTTTATCATCACTGATGTCATTATCAGTGGATGAAATAGCAATGATTAATGAAAATTAAAAATTCACACTTTTTTTATTTTGAAAAGTAGACCTGTAATCGCGCAGTCATCATGAAGCATATAATAATCTATTTATTCTAGTGATCTCCCAGCTTGAATAAATTTTGATACTTTTTGGTGAGATGCCAAATAATTTCTAAAGTCAAAATTTTGCAGATATGGCAAGATTTAATAATATATTAAAAAGCACCAAAAATAAAAGCAAGCAAGTCTCCATTGTGCAAAAACAAAACAAAACAAAACAAAACGAAGCAAACATGTGTTTCTGGATAAAGACATAAATTGATTGGCAAAATGGAGGCTTGCTCACTTTTATTTTTGTTGTTTTTTTTATTTTCAAAATCTATCAATAAATTCATCAATCTTTTTATGTTTTGTGCATTTTAATTAAAACAGAATGACTGGGGCTAAAACTCAGTGAAGATTTTAAAGTGCATTTAAGATAAACAATGTAGAGTATTGCAAAGTGAAAAGAAAGTAATGCACTTTGATGTTGTATTTCTGTGTTTTTCATTTGATCTCAATTCATGTCACACTTTCACACTGTCATTCACTTTGTACACTGAGTTATTCTGAAACATACTGTCCATGGCTTTGTTGTCCTATGAGTCATGTGCAATTTCTGCTCCACTTAAAAAAAAAGAGAGAAAAAAGTGGAACAAATATATGAAGTTGTCTGTTTCCTGTGTACATTTACATTTGTACCACTCACAGATTTTTCTAGTAATCCTCCCTTTAAAACTCTTTAAAGTGTTGTTGTAAAATTTATAAGGAAATTCATTGAGGGTTGCTTTTTTTTCATTACCAACTTTCCCACATTGATACAGGAAATGCAATTCGCATACAAATGGTGAAAGTGATATTGTAAATTGACAAGTCTTTTACATAAAAAAATCCACAAAAATGTGTTTTATTGTACTTTAGGAGGTTTACTATGTTACAAGCTGTATTTCTGCTAAATATCAAAATAGTTGTTTATTTTTTATGTGTTATAACATTAGTTTTAACAATCAGTTATTCCTTTGTATAATACTTTGGTATGATGATAGTGCTCTATCACAAGAAAAGCACAGAGTCTGAATCACTGAGACTAGAATTAAAAGGGGCTTCTCTTTTAGTAAGTACTGCAGATTCTACACTTCTGGCTCTTTTGACTGACTGCAATTGCGTGACCTTAACTTGACATTTCTGTTCAGGATACGATGGTTTTCCTTTTGTTCTGATGTCTTTTATATTCCAACATTTGTTTTATCGTGACGCTGTGGTGGAAACCGGAAATGGCACAAGGCTTCTTTTCAAACCACCTAAATGGGTTTAGAGCTCGTAGTGAGTGCCCTGACATTTTGAAACTGGGGTAAGGAATCCACCTTACTCTTCTATTAATTGGTCAGACATGGAAAGGGTTTGTTCGCGGTAGTTTGTGTGGTCGCAATATAATGTGGAGTCAGTTGCAATTCACATTTGTGCATTTATGGTGATCTATAATGAAGAGTGACAAAACTTCTTAGTTTAGCAGCTCTGTAAGTTGCAGTAGGTCTACAGGTGTACATATGAGATTTGAGATCATACTTTGTACCACGCACCACACACATGCACACACACAAAATGAGGTGATATTCACACTCACAGCATGTGGCCTAGAATCTGTAATTCCCCCAGCTTGTATGGAATTTCTAATATTACAAAATTGTAGGGTACCAAAGTGTGATGCAGACTGTATCATAGTCATTCATCGCTGTAGAAGCTGGTTCCAAACAGCCTCATCTGACCCGAAATATGAACACATGTACATTTGTACATCGTTACTTTTAAATCATGCTCGCACCTGGTTCCAAGTTCCAACCCAAGCTATTAGTAACAAAAAAACTGTGACATCATCACTTCAGTGTACACTTTATATCTTGCTGTTTCTTAGAAGTTTACATGCAAAATAAATGGAAAATATACCCTTAATGATGACAGCACAATATATTTATGAATTTGTGAGTATGTGCATAACTGTCTGAAAGCACAATTGATACATAATAATTGTAAAATACTGTACTTCTGTCCAATCTTCAAGAGTCTGTACTGTGTATTAAGAACCTACAAATGTAAAATATTGAGTATATAGGAAATGAAAGATTTGCACCCCCATATAACTGTTTTTATGCCAGTCAAGATATGATCATGCCAAATAGCAAGTGACAGTTAAAACATTTGATAAAAAGTAGTCAACGTCATTGTCTATCAAGTGATCAGATTTTATAGGGCCTATCTCCCATTTGATACAAGCGTTCACCGTATCACCATTTCATACCTTAACCTAGAATAAACAGTGCAGGAAAAACAGTGTATCCCCAAAGGAGTAGTATTTGTCTTTAATTTCATAAGTTGTGTGTAAAACTTCATGGAATGTCAGTGTTCTTGTGTGGAAGAAAGAAATTGTGCATTTTGTTTTAAACAGAGACCCTGCTTTTGCCAGGGTTAAATATGTTTCACTCCCAGCTGTTCATATCTTGTACTCCTGAGATATAAAGAGAAGCCCCTGTCTTCATCCATTCTAATCCGCAAGACCACAGGTGAAAATCATAGTGCAGTGACCTCTTGTTATAGTACAAACTCTTAGGGACTCGTGAAGTCACTATATGTATGTTATGATAAAAGTTTTGGTAAGTTTTGCTATAAACTATGGTTTGAAAAACAGTAAAATACAAAGAAAATTTTTCCATCGGGCCAAGGAAAGTTACTGTGTTAAAAGTTTGTTATATGCATCCTAAGGGAAGAGTATACTGCAAATCAGGCTAGAAACAGACTCACTGGTCAATTAATGATTCAGCCAATTTTTCTCCTGAACTATACTCTTAGGGGCCGACATGAAGGCCTGCAATGTACAATGTACCAGTAAGAACGAGGTAAAAACTTGTCGCAATTTTGTATAAAATGGTTTTGGCCATTGCAACTCTTTGAATCACACTGCCCTTTGTCCAGTTAGGCTCTTCTTTAAATTATTCATAGTTTGCCTGTTTTAAAGTGTGTGTGGTATTTGTTACATACGATTGTAGTTGTTGCCTTGTTATGCCTAGAGTACAAATGTACAGTGTCTCCTCTGATTCATATCTCACATGCTGTCAATAACTGATAATTGCACTACCTCCTCATATAATTGTATATACGTACCATGCTTTGATTGAATTGTTTCATATAAGAAAAAGAAGGAGAAGGAAAAAAGAAACAAAAGAGATTTAGCCTTGACTGTTTGTCCATTAAATTCATTGTCTTTATTGTTGGCTTTTAAGATATAAATTGCTAAATATCCCAAATGTTGTAGAGTATGAAATTTTGATTTCATCATAAGCAATTTTGTTTAAAAAATATGTGTTCAAGCATTCACTTCTAATGTTCAGTTTTGGAGTCCTGATCACATATATTGTACTTGTAATATTGTACCATTAAGATCTTTCTCAAAAGTTGCTGGGCATTTTGGCATTGCCCTGTTGAATGCAAGAGACATTTTTGTTTCTATGCTGTATTCAGTGACTTTCAAGGATCATGAATTTTACTCTCAAAATACAAATATTACAATGTAGGGCATCTCTCAAAGACTACAGATTGTACCTGCACTGTAAACATTGATGCTTTAAGTCTTTAACTGATCTCTAATATAAAACTTGCAAGTGTTTTGCTAAATGTTGAAACTGTTGTAGAACTAACCAAATCACTCTTTGTATGCATTAATGTCTCTTGTTTATATATACCTATCTAAATCTTTCATTTGACAGAAATGCTGACGACATTACGTTAATGTGAGATTAAGTGGGACATCAGCTTGAGTGGAACCCTTTCTCCAGGTCGGAGAGACTTGCCGTCATGGCCAGGATAACGGACAGAGAACTGATCACCAGTCTGCTGCTCCTTGGCCACATGGCTGCAGTAATTGGTCAGCTGGTGACCGTCAACCAGGGGCTGGAGGTTGCCATTGGTCGGCACGTCTACCTGAACCGCAGCGTGCTGGCCTTCGAGCCGGTGACAGAGGGCCAGCAGTGCAAAGTCGAGGTGGCACTGAATGAGGCATATTTCCAGAGAGTTGGCATCCTTCAACCAGAGGTAAATCACTACCTCTTGTTTTTGAGCTGTGGACATTATTATTGACAGCAAATTAATGTGAGTTCAAATTTGGGTGCAAGGTGGTGTAAGTAAAGCCCATGATCCATTTAAATAGTCTATATATTTCACTTTCTTGGTCTAAATATTAACAATTTAAATATCAGTTTGTGACAGGGAGAATAAGACAACACCTGCAATGGGCGTTAATTGGGACTGACAGTTTTCGTCATTATATCAAAAAAAATTATGTAACAGCAGGGAATTTTGCTCTTTTGACTTTGGTGATAACAATTTTTAACCTAAATTATTGCTTCCTTGTAACAAACGTGCTTTGAAACCATGTTTGTTGTACCGGGAGCACCATGTATGTGACTTTACTAGGTGCATACTCAACTTTCAGGTTTTCCTTGACTTGGCTTTTTAGTGTTGCTTCACAACAGTTATATGAATATATTCAAATAGTATATATTAAAGTCATAATATTGCAACCCATCAGCCCTATGCCTTTCTTAGTAAGATAATATTCAGCAGTGTGATAATACATCTTATCTTTTCTTACAGGTGTTTGATTGTGATTACCCTCCTGAGACTGTTACCTACACACATTCGGGAATACCTCTGCTGGATCAGGATACCATCAAGTTAAGGGTGTACAAGTTCACAGAGACGGACACAGTTCACGAGACAGTGTATGTCACCGTAAACATTACCCAGGACCCCTACCATGTTGTGAGGCCAGTACAGGCTCTGCCCGTGGAACGCTTCTTTGGTACGTCTGATCTCATTGACCGGACGGTGGTTGACTTTGATTACGAGCGCTGGAGGAATGTCTCCTGCACTGTGCAGATCAACACGGTGACAAGTGGTTTCCCGAAGTATGGCGAGCTTACCAGGGGTTACGGGTCAGAGAAGGAGCAGGTGCAGGCACTGACCGCCGACTGCCACGAGTTCATGATGGGAATGGTGCGCTACGAGCATCTGGTTCCGCCGACGCCCAACATTGACTTCATCCCCATGACACTGATTATCAATGACCCCATGATGATTGATGGGATGTTCGAAGAGCGGTACTACCTCCCTGTTGACCTCCAAGAAGCCTTTCCAAATCAGAATCCTGTTGGGTCCATGATGAGCATGTATGTAATGGAGGCGGACCAGTTCATCCTAACCACCATCACCCCGTCGGTGATCTCTGGTAGTGATGATGAAACGGAGAATGAGGATCTCATCTTCTACATCAGCCAGCCCTTTGGCCCGGACGAGGGCTACATAGTCAACCTGGACGACCACACTCACCCGATAGAATCCTTTACCCAGTACGATCTGTCCAGACTCAACATCGCCTACAAACCTCCTACCGTCAGTTCACCAGAGAGGCGGGTGTTCACAGTGGAATTTACCGTCTATGATGCCTATTTTGCACCTAGCAACCCCATCAACTTGCTGGTGTCAGTGAGATCCACTGAGACAAATGCTCCCAGGGTGTCAGTGAACACAGGCCTCACCATGCTGGAAGGGCAGTCAAGGACAATCAGGCCAACTAATTTTCAGTTGGTGGACAATGACAACCTTATATTCGTCAGGGCAAAAGTGGTTGGCGGTCTTCGACATGGAAGGCTGTATGTCAATGGACGCCCAGCCATTATGTTTTCTGCTGCGAACATCAATGCAAATTCTGTTGTATATGAGCACGACGACAGTGACACACTCAGAGACAGCATTGAATTGAGAATCACAGATGGTAGGCACAGTATCAGGACGACTATTCCAATCAACATACTTCCCAAGGATGATAGTCCACCTTACCTGATCAACAACATTCAATTTGAACTCAAAGAAGGCAGGTCTGTCCGCATCCATCGAATGATGCTGATGGCCTCCGACTTGGATTCCAGCGATGATTACATTGTCTTCAGAATCACCCAACCGCCGCATGCCGGTGAGCTGCTGAAAAAATTCTCGGAGGATACGTACGGCTACCCGGTATCAGAATTCACACAACGAGACCTCTTCCGTGGACTTATCTACTACCACCACCTTGGCCAGGAGATCTTTGACGATTCCTTTGAGTTCATCCTGCTCGATAACCAAATCCCTCCCAATGAATCACCAACACAGGTGGTCATGATCAAGGTTGCTCCAGTTCATGACTTGCCACCCACCAGAGTTCCTGGCTCGTCGCAGTCTTTGGTTGTCAGGGAAACGGATATAGGGTACATCACCCGAGACCACCTCCACTTCACTGATGCAGAATCATCTGAGGAGCGACTGCGCTTCACCATCACCACTCCTCCGTACTCAGTGGAGAGCTTCAGCCTGACAAATGCCGGGAGAGTGTTCTCCACAGCGGGCATGGTCTCTCCATCCAAACACCCAAGTAACCAGGCCCTTAGATCCTTCACACAAGGCGAGATCAACCAACGTACCATCGCGTACATGCCCCCAATGAAAGAGATTGGGCCCAACTCCAGACGGATAGGGTTCGTCTTTTCCGTCACCGATCCCTATGGCAACATCGTCCTTGGGGAATTCTTCAACATCACCATCCTCCCTGTCAACAACCAAGAACCAGTCATCTACTTCAGTGACCTCCTCGTCAAGGAAGGTCGATCCTTGACCTTTGACACCATTCAGTTCTCTGTGTCGGACATGGACACCAACGCCGAGGAACTGGTGGTGAGCATCGTCCAGCTGCCTCTGCGTGGTCAAGTTTTCCTCGGGGGAGTGAACATGACTGTTGGAAACCACTTCACCATGGCTGACGTTGCAGCAGGTAGGGTCAGGTAAGGCCTGCAGTGTAAGGTCTAGCTTCTCCTCAAGTGCACTAAATACTTGACAAAATACTATGAACCAGCACTTCATATTGCAAACTTCATGATAGCACTATCAAACATTAAAAAAAAAAAAAATCTTATCTTAACTTTCATGAGTGTCTGTGTCAGGACCATTATAAGAGGAGATTGATACAAGAATGATATAGGAAAGAACCTCTTTTCATTTCTTACCTAAGAATTCACCAGGATAAATGTGTTTTGTCATACTTTGTGGCCACTCCAGCTGTAAAAATTTAGGGTGATGTACATGTAAGATGCATTGCTTGGCTGAATGCAATTGATTTACGCTGTACATGAGTTTTAGTGGAGAAGAAAGGAAATACATATGTATGCTATATCTTTGACATGATAGGTAGATATATGATGTCTATTTAAAGTGAAAGCAGATCACAATAAGGAACTGTGTCTCTTCTTGGCCTCTTGCTTGGCAGTATTACAATTGATGTTAAATGAAGTAAAAATAAGGAAAATGTCTTCTCATTTAATCCTTCAATCTTGACCTGCTCATGTAAATGAATATCATATTTATATCTCTTTGATCACATTCAGTTATGTCAGTGATGGATCGGAAGCTACAGCTGACGAGTTTGTTATCAGTGTGTCTGATGGTGTTCACACAGTTACAGAGACAGTTCACCTGACAATTGTGCCTGTCAACGATGAAATACCGGCCCTGCTCACGGGCCTCGAATCCGAACTGACAATCCCAGAGGGAGGGAGTGTCACCATCGGAGCAGACATCCTCTCTGCCACAGACCCTGACACCAATGACATGCTGCTCCACTACATCGTGGTGATGCACCCCCTGAGGGGAGTCTTGCTGCGAGATGGCGTCATTGTGAATCGATTCTCACAGGGGGATGTGATCAGGGGGAAGATCCAGTACCAGCACACGGGTGGGGAGACTGGAATCAGAAACATCCAGGACGTGATCACACTGCTGGTGTCGGACAAAAGTGTGCCATCCAACCCCAATCTGCCGGTCAAAGATGTCATTATAAATATTACCCCAACTGATAACAAACCTCCGAGAATCGTTTTTGGCAACCCCTTTTTTGTAGATGAAGGAGGGAAGACAACTTTCACGCTTGATGTCCTTAGTGCAGTTGATCGTGATTCCACATCGGACCGGATCCGCTTTGTCATCACCCGCCAACCAGAATGGGGTTTTGTTGAGAATATTCTCCCTTCTCCAGGCTTTGAGAAAAGTAATGCTGGTAAACCCATCTCTTTCTTCACCTTCCAAGACATTGCTGATGGCAATGTTAACTATGTGCAGTCAAGGTTTGAAGGGCTGGAACCCAGCGGGGATTCCCTCATGTTGTATGTAACCGATGGGGAACACTCCTCACCCAATGTGACGTTCATGATCAACATCAATCCACAGAATGACGAGGCCCCAACCCTGTTTGTTCGTAACTTCACAGTTTATGAAGGCTCATTCTTCAAGATCAGGACAGACACCATTACCGCAAACGATCTGGACATCCCCATGGACATGTTGATGTTTTCGATCATTCGAGCTCCAGAGCATGGCATCATTATAAACAGGGTCCCCCCTCTTCCACAGTCTCCCAGGCCAGTCTTTGATTTCAATCTAAATCAGCTCTTAAACACCCTGTCCCTGGCCTACGTTCACGATGGTTCTGAGTCAACGAGCGATAAGTTTGTTGTGCGTGTTACAGACGGGAAACACTCCATTCGCAAAATGATTAATATCACTATCATCCCAGTCAACGATGAAGCTCCTGTAATCATAAAAAATGCTGGAATTAAGATAAGCATCAGGGAGAGTCGCCTTATCTCCCCTGTTATTCTGCGCAGTGAGGATGAGGACACGCCCGATGATCACCTCATCTACACTCTGAATTCCTTGCCTCGGAGAGGTACCCTTCAACGGAAAGTTAACGATGACACTTGGGAAGACATCACTGCTGTCCTCACAAACTTCACCCAGGAGGATCTCAATCAGAACCTGATCCGATACCTTCATTCCGCTGCCCTGGGCTCAAAGGGCATTGACCGTTTCCACTTCTCTGTTAGCGATGGCGTGCGTTCCACTGGCAAGCAGAATTTCAGGATTAGGATTGAAAACACAAAGCGAGAACCTCTCGTGATCACCAACAATGGACTTCAGCTAGAGGAAGGACAAGTTGTTGTCATTCCGCCCACGCTCCTCTCTGCCAATGACAACAGCGGAGAGCTTGCGGATATCGTTTTCCGTGTACTGTCATCTCCGACACAGGGCCACTTGGAAGACATAGCCCGTCCAAACATCCCCCTGACGTCCTTCACACAGATGGACGTTTTGGGTCGCAGGATCATTTACAGACATCTCAGGACAGATCGGGTGCAGAATGACCAGTTCACGTTCAGCATCACGAATGGTTACGAACTGCGCAATGACACCTTCCACATTGTGGTCATTCCAGTTGATGATCAACTGCCCATACTGATGGTCAACGAACCGCTGACCGTGGCCCAGAATGGCTTTCAGATCGTGTCACTCTCCCAGCTGCAGGCAATGGATCCAGACACTGACTCCTCCAGTATCTCATTCGTCATCACCCAGGCCCCTCAATTTGGCACCCTGCTCATCGGAGGTCTTCCAGTCGAGAGAAGTTTCACTCAGAGGGACATCGAAAACTATGATGTTTCCTACAGACATGATTTTGGGCAGGCGGAGAGAGATGAGTTCTTCTTCGTCGTCGACGATGGCACCAACACTGGATTTGTGGTCAATGGGGTGTCTCGCTACGAGCCAGTGTCCTTCCGAATCCAAGTCAACGTCGTTGACAGGGATCCTCCGGAAGTACTCATGAATGTTGGCCCGACCAAGATGCAGACAATTCTAGACCAGATGGGGTTCATCTTCTCAAACATGAACCTCCATGCAGTTGATGAATGCCCACCGGATGGTATCAGCTACTCCTTGACTAAAGACCCGATGTTTGGTCATCTAGAATATGTGGGCAGCAGGGAGCGGATAATGGGCCAGTTTTCCCAGAGCGACGTTGACAACAAGAGGGTCATGTATGTGATGAGGGAGAACGTGAAGGCAGCCAATGACAGCTTCATCTTTGACGTGTGGGATTGCCATGGAAACAGCTTGAGGAATCAAAGGTAAGATAGGAATAATGTGTGTATTATTAAACAAGTAGCTGAGACATTAGGCCTCTTATCAAATTGTGCGTATAGGAGTAATGATTTGGGGCAAGATTTGTACTAGATTTTACTACTCTTTTTATCTTTTTATCAAACCAATGTTCAAGCTTCTGGACAACCCCCCCCCCCCTGAACTTTTTGGATTTTATGCTGATTACTTTATTCAGTTAATATTTCTTGAATGGTGGATAAGCAAAAGACCTTGTTCAGGCTCCTTCTCTTCATTGTGCATATAATGCTGCTACATGGTCTATTGCACCTGAAATGTGGTTAGATAGGTTACGATAATTTCATTGAAAGACAGTTGAAATGAATGTGACTGAGTAAATTTTGTCCAAAAATCATAAAGGCATATAAGGTCTTCTTTGGAATGAGTGCAAATCCTCTGATTGTCTTACCAGGAAGGCAAGAGCTTGTTTAGCACTGATAGATTAAACTAGTCCTATGTAATTACAAACCCCTTTTTTGTCTTGTTGAATTGCATATTATTATGTGTATGTCTGTCTCTCAGGTTTTCTATGCACTGGGCGGTGGTCATGTTTTCTCGTCCCCAGTACATGGTGTGTGAGACGGACGGCACTCTCCCCATCCATGTCATCCGCGTCGGGAATCAGCTCCTCTCCTCCTTCGTCACCGTGGAGGTGGAGGACATGACGGCCCGTGCCGGCCAGGACTACATCCCCAGCCGCGCCCGCCTGCTCCAGATGGATCCGACCATCTCCACGGCGACGTGGAACGTGCAGCTGCTGCCCGACGAGCTTGAGGAGACGCGGGAGCGGTTCAGAGTGACGCTGGTGGATCCGGTCAACGCCGTTCTCGGACAGTACAGCCGAGTGACTGTGGTTATCAAGGATGCCAAAAATGGTAAGGCTGGTAATTGGCATATCTGTTTCGTGCCATCAACTTAGTTGGTTTTTATATACAGTATAATATGTTGAACACTATGAAAATGAATATTAGAATCAGGACATGGATGGAAACCTTGACTTTTTAACTTTATACCACTCTTTCAAACAAACAACGAAGCATGCATGCGTGAGTGAAACGATACAGTAAAATGTAATTCGATGATAACTATTGCTAAAGTGGTGAAACCTATAAGCAGGCACTACATGCATGGTGACCTTATATGAGTAACCTTGTGCAGTTATAGACCCAAAGTACCTCTGATTATTGTCTGTACTGAACAGTGCAGAAAAAGATCATAACCGAAGTTCATATCTTAATAGACCATGTGAACATTACACACCGAGAAATGCACACACGTACGCAGTTATTCAGTGACATCCAAGTGTATTTTTGTGCTATGATTCATGGAGCTTGTAGGAATTTAGCTCACAACATTCAAGCGCAGACGGCTTGAGGAGAATTCCTTCATGATTTAGGAGAATTCCTTCCTGATGTTTGCCAAATCTCTCTTTTCCTTTGTGACTTTCCTGTCTTACTCTGAGATCCAGCTGCTCAGCGTGGCTCTCCTTTCTTTCTTGCCCTCTGTATTCCTTTGATTTAAAGGGATGGTACAGTATTGGTGGAGATGAGATTGGGCTTTTAACTTTTTGCGAGATACCAAGAAAACACTTATGATATAGTACAGAGCATACCATTTTAAGAGGAATTCAAAGTTTATTTGATGAAAATTGGGTTTGGAATGACGGAAACATCCAATAACAAAGTAAAACAAAGCGATTGTAATAAAGTGTGGGTCCCACACTTTATTAGAATCGCTCTTTTTTTGGATATCTCAGCCATTTCAAAACCAATTTTCATAAAATAAACGTTGAATTCCTCATAGAATTACATGCTCTTTCATTTTTCATAAGAGGTTTCTCATTACTTCACCAAAAATGTTAGAAACCTGAAATTAGGTCTCAACCAAAACTGTACGATCCCTTTAACCCTCCCTATGCCAATGAGTCAAATGTGTACAAATTTCTCCCACAAACCTATGGACAGGATGTAATGTGGGACAAAGAGGGTTAATTGCATTTCCATTGTAAAGCTTCTGAGCAATGCTGAGTGCATTTGTCTACAGTTCATATTTTCTCTTCCATTAGTAGAACACACGATGACCATTAGACTGAAGAATTCTTGAAAGATTTGTTATAAAGCCTTTAGATACTCAGCTGAGAATTGTGCATATGTATTTTGATTTGAGCAGTCAGTCGTTGTTGTCAAACAGGTGCAGACAGTGCTTGTATGAAAACTACGACATGTACTGATTGTTGGATAGAACCTTGAAGTCACTTCCCCCTCCCCCAACTTGGTTCAATTCTTCATGCTCTTTGTTGCAAGAAAGATCTTCAAGATAGAAAAAAGTGTGTTTTTGAATTCCTCTTATTTTCCACTTGACCAGGTGTATGCAAGGGCACGTCCATACCAAACACCCGAGAAGAAACACCTGGCTGTTGTGTTGATCAACCAGACATGGCTGGAGGTCACCATGTTCCTATGCCAGACTTACCCCCATCTCAACCTGGTGGCTCAGCTCCTGGTGCTGGAACATCCATCAACCCAGGGCCACTCGACCCCCTGAATCCCGGACCAGGACCGGTAGACCCCCAAAATCCAGGTCCGGGCAATCCATTCGTTCCGGGCGTGTTCGACCCCAACTTTGACGCAGACGGCTTGATTGGGGGTGATCCTGCGGTCAACGATGGCCCGCCCATCCACATTGAGGGTCTTCCAGTGGTTGAGCACCAGTCCTTTGACCCCTACGCTGCAGAAACCTGGTATCAGTATCCCTATGGTGTGGGCTACGATGGCACTGATGGCACCCAGCAGGGTGGGCGTGGTCCGTATCCCGGCAACCCAGGGGATCCCTATGTCTCGCAGGGTGTCATGGTAGACCCCCTCCCGGGACAGACCTGCTGCGAAGATACAGTTTTGGCATCTATACCAGGCCAAACGTGCTGTGAGCAGCTTCTCATACCCCTGGATGAAGACGGACTGCCAGTTCTTGATGCGAACCCAAATCAGCCGTTGCAAAATCCCGACCCGGCCCAGTACGACAGCTCCAATCCCTTCGGCTTCCAGCAAGGGAATCCATATCCCCCTGGAAGGCCAGCCTCGGCAAGCAATCCTCAACAACCAGTGCCAGACACTCCCTTCGGCCAGGTCTACGTCCCCAGGAACCCGGGGAGCTCTCCGTCTCAGGCAGGGGAAGACTCCAACCCCGATGGGCATGTTGGCACCGAGGATGTAAGGCTTTACCACGCTACGGTGGGGGGTGTTGTACCTGTCGTCGTCAGTCGGCCAGGAGAAGTGGATGAGAATCGACCACCCCAGGTTTATTTGAAATCTTGAGTTATTGAAGTTCAGCATTTTCTTTCCCTTGATCATGTTGTATGAAAGTATATAAAATGAAAAAAGTATGAACAATATTCACCAAACTTCAGGACAAATTTTATGCATGCAGGAGAGATGTCTTCCTTGTTTCCATAAACCTCAACTTTGATGGTTTAAGTGATATCCTACAAAAAGGACAGTAAAGATTTACGTTAAGTAGGGCAAGAAAAAAATATTAAATTCATGAAATCTTTTCAATTTTAAATGTTTTCATGAATAGCAAGTTCTCCAGATCCCACCACACAAAGTTTTCACTCCACATTTCCTTTTGTATTGAATGAATTCCAAAAAGTGATCACTTGGTCACATCCTCTACAGCAACTTGTTTGCTATGAATGAGCAATGATTGTTTGTAGTCCTTGAAAAGGGGAGTTATAGTTGCTGAATTAATGCTCCTCTATGATATATTGTATTCTCTGTGATGCAATGTAATTTGAGAGTTGTGAGGCAAGACATATCATGCAGTAATATGCATATTGCAATGTAATCAAACACTTTACATATGATGCTATTGGATGTCATAACTTTAACAAAAAAGTTGTATTTTCGTGAATGTTTTACTATTCTGCTTGTTGAAGTTTTTATCTACTCTTCAAAGTCTGGAACATGCAGTGATATTTCATTTTAAGCAGATTTCTGCAGCAAATATTCCAAAGTGAGCATTGACAGCTGAAAACTATTTGATTGTTTTTACTGATGGTAACAGACAGAGAATTATTCTGTGTTCTGTAGACAGATGTGGCCAACGTCTTCGTGCCCAGTGTGGTGAGAGGTGTCCAGCGACAGAATGGGCCGCCCTCAGGAGGTGGTTCATCAGGACGAGACCCTCTGAGGCAGATTCCTCTGGGTCAGGGAAACACTCAAGATGGTCCTAGACAACAGGTACGCTGCTCTGTTGTTTGTTTGTTTGATGTTGTTGGGTTTTTTTGAGAGAGAAGTTGTGCAACTGTTTGTGTTTTCATTTTGTGAATTAGAATAATTCTCACTGTTGTCAAGTCTATACATATGTGCAGTCATCATTTCAATTTGTGACAGGATAAGATTTTTCAGCACCACATTGATTGTTACTCCTTTCCTAGATGATCACAGTCATTTAATTAAATTGCTCCCTTTTGAAATGAGTCAGAAAGCTGCCTCTGCACGTGGCAAAAGAAAGGCCATGGAGGCTTGTGAAAGCAACCAAAATTCACATTTTGATTATAGTGGTGACAGAGATGAGATAGAACAAAGCAGTTATGAAAACAATGAATGCCTGAGATGGTCATTCCTTTTCATACCCTCAAAACATTTAACAATCCTCATAAAGAAAGATGGATGACAGCAATGTTTGTATTGTCACTGCTTCATGTACATATATACCTGGGATCACTCTTCATTGCTATCACTCTTCCCAACCATCTCAACCCCCACCCACCCGTCTCCACCAGGCCCCTCCCATAGCCTCCTCCCTGGTGCCCTTCCCCTGCACCCCATCCAACGTGGGGGAGATTCGGCAGGACACCCACAACGGCCTCATCATCAAGTGCGACGGCAGCAACTGGGTGCCCTTTGACCTCGCAGAGCTCATCCGCGGGGCCTCGGTGTACGACGACGGACAATGCGAGCGAGGTGGGCACTTGTAGCTGGTCGTGTGACTTTGAGATCGACACCTAACAAAGTCTGCTATAACACTTAAAACTTTTAGAATTCCATACATTCAACCGTATCACAGTACATACATCGTTGAAATTGAAGTTGATTAGACAGCATATAATATGTAAAGTAAGGATCTCATAAAAGCAATGACATGTCCATGGGGACTACAATGTATTTGTAACAGGGCTTGATTTGCTATATCATAAAATACATGTATGTCAAATCATTGAAGTATAATGAGTATTGAAAAAAAAATAGTGATGGTAAATGGTGACAGTAAATGTTTGTTATTATTATAACCATTATGAAATGTTTGATTGGGAACATACATACATCTAATGTACATCCACTTGTCTGCCAGCCTGAAGCACATAAAACCCACTGTCCAGCAAATAATGTGAATAAATACTTGCTTGTTAAAAGTTTGGGTGCATTACCCAAATATATATTCAGGCAGTCATGAAAAAAATATTGTATAATGCTCTGCTCACAGGCAAAATTACAAGTACACACATGCATATTTATGTTAAACACACATATACATATTAAAGAGGTATTTCAATGAAATAATATATACAATGTACATGTAAGTCTATTTGTACACCCAGTAAATAGAAAGGCAGATTCTCCGTTCAGTTAATAACACTTAGTGGAAAAATGAGCAAAGAAAATGGTTTTCCATCCCATTTTCTTTGCTCACTTTTCTGCTAATGAATTATATTCATTTTTGGTCAGTTTTCTTCTGTTTGCATTTGTTAGAGTTAACAAGATACAAAGACAGATATATCAATAAATAGGTCTTAGATAGATGAATGGAGAGATATGGCGGTGTATGGATAGACAGGTAGATAGATTGATGAGTACATAGATAAATAGATAGATAGATAGATTGATAGATAGATAAAAGATAGATAGATAAAAGATAGATAGATAGATAGATAGATAGATAGATAGATAGAGAGATAGATACAGGGTATGTATATAGATAGATAAAGAGAGAGAGAGAGAGAGAGAGATGCAGCAGTATGTACCCTATTCACATGTCATGCTAGATGTGTTTAGGCAGACTATCATCATGTGTCCATTCTTGTTCAACCTGCTCACTTTGTCTATGTACGTGACCTTCCACCGTGTCGTGCCGGCTTCAGGATGGAGCTACCACAACAGCCGCTGCTTCCTGATCTCCAGACAGCCGCAGACGTGGAACGAAGCCCAGAGAATCTGCAGAGAGAGGTTCGCAGGAAAAAAAAAAAGATATTTGCCGGCATATCCTCCCATTCCTACGTTTACAGGAAAAAAACGCATGCAAATGGTTGAAGGGCGAAGTGTGTCATCGGAAGGCATTCAATATATGAACCTAGCTGGCACTCATTTAGTACCAGAAGTGTGCAAATTCTGTAGTGCTCTGATGTATGCACGTGACATGTTTATGTATATTTTATGTGTGTGTGTTTGTATATACAGCACAATACAAATGCAAATTTGTTTCAGTAATTGATGACCTGTTAGAGGTACATTGTCAGTAACATTGCAAAGCATTCGAAAGAAAATTCCACAACAACAAAAAAGGTAAATAACGCCAGAATAATGTCATGGAAAAAAAAAAGATGGGCCGTAGACATGATTTCATACATTTGCATGAAAGGGTAAAGGCTCCCTAGTAATTGGTCTGTGATGCAATACTGTAAAGCAAGAAATGTTTGTGGCATATTTTTGCGAATTGCCACTGGCATTCAGTACGTATAGTGTGGGCAAGAGCTTTTGCGTACATTATAGTTTTGCGAATCTTGGCTCTTGGGCAATTTGGGAAGTTAAATTTCACCCAAAATATCATGATTTACAGTACTGTCTTGATGTGAGTTGATATGATTCACACACAATTCAATTCAATCAATTCAAGCTGTGTGAGATGAGCTTTATTGGGTGACACATCAAGTATCCGGAAAATGGGTCTCATGGCATCTGTCCGTACTTACCTTTGGCCTTTCACCCTTGACCCTTTGACAGGTACAATAGCAACCTTGCCAGCATCCTATCCAAGAGAGAACTGAAGTGGCTGGGTGATTTGCTGAACGGGGAAGTGGCATGGATCGGTGAGTCATTGATTTGGTAGTGAAAGTCTGCTTCAAAGGCAAAGTCATAATTTTTTTTTTTGTATTCAACCATTCATGCTACAGAAATGACACCAAATTAGAACATTTTTTCCCCTTGCATCACTCCAACAAAACAAATTGGTGTATGCTGCCCAATTCAGCACTCTGTCAAAGATGGAAAAAGTCATTTTAGTGTCTTGTGACCTGAAAGTATTGAAGTTCATCCCATATCAGTGATATATTCTTGTTTGTATGTTTAGATGAAAAGTAATCTTATTTCCTTTTCATTCTTCTTTTCATTCCTCCTGTATAATGATGTTATTTTTTTTTTCTCCCTTTTTTTTTTTGGTCTTTCTCATAATTTGTGTATGTGTTTCAATTCTTGCAAATTTATTTTCCAGTATGTTTTTTTGAAGTTTTAAGGAGTAAGTAACATATTCTTGTGTCACAAATCAATATGCAAAAGTTTCTAGCAGTCAAACATGTAGCCTGAGAGATAAGAAGAGAGATTGACTTTCAGTGTAAGTGGACTGGAGTCATTCAAACAGAACAAAAATTCCTTGTTGATGGCCTAGAGGTCTTCAAACTCAGTTACCGTTTGTTTGTTGTTGGTTTTTTTGCAGTGCCCTAGCAATAGAATGTACTTGTTTGGTTGTAAACAAGACTTGAAGGTTCATAATAATGAATTCTTGCATCAAGCTGTTTTTATTGCAACAAGCTGTTTTTATTGCAACTGATTGGCGAATTACCCTTCATCAATGCCCTTTATTGCTGCATGCGATAAGGATTAGAACCAGCACTGGCTATCTGGCTTAAGGTCAGTGGTCTAGTGGATATAACACCTGTTCAATAATTGGGTGATCATTAGTTCAAATTCAACTGGAGTACGTATGCCCATGATTTTTACGTGGCTACTAGTACTAAAACACTGAATAATTGATGCTTATTTATGTCGATGAAGGGCAATTTGTCTGTCAGTTGCAAAAAAAGACTCGGCGGATCTCTTGTGAATACGTAAGCATGAAATCCAATTTTACTCCGCGTTTCAGGTCTGAACGACAAGCAGACGGAAGAGACGTGGGAGTGGGTGTCTGGAGACCCCATCACCTTCACCCGCTGGTCCCAGTCCTCCCGCATCTCCAACCACGCCAGCCGCTACGACTGCACCTACATGACGGCCCGGCTGCGCTGGATGGACCGAGACTGCGATGCGACCACCAGGAGCTTTGTCTGCATGAAGAACGCCATGTAGGACGGCCGATCAGTACCTCATGAATACCAGCATTTTTCCACCCTTCTATTCGCTTAAAGGGATCGTATAGTTTTGGTTGAGACCTAATTTCAGGTTTCTAACATTTTTTGGGTGAGATAATGAGAAACCTCCTATGAAATATGAAAGAGCATGTAATTCCGTGAGGAATTCAACGTTTATTTGATGAAAATTGGTTTTGAAATGGCTGAGATATCCAAAATAGAACGATTCTTATAAAGTGTGGGGCCCACCTTTTATTACAATCGCTTTGTTTTACCTTGTTTTTGGATGTCTCAGTCATTCCAAACCCAATTTTCATCAAATAAACTTTGAATTCCTCTTAAAATGGTATGCTCTGTACTATTGTGTAAGTGTTTTCTTGGTATCTCGCAAAAAGTTAAAAGCCCAATTCTCATCTCCACCAATACTGTACCATCCCTTTAACTCTGTCGCTACCATGGACAGCCTCTGTATACATAAAGTCAGTGGGGTTTTTGAGATGGTGGTGGGGAGAGGGTTAGACTGATGGTGGGGGAAGATTGTCCTACCTTTCCAGTAACCATTTTTGGGCCTCACAAGAGTGCCTACTTTGGGGCTTCTTTTAAATCTAAACTGACTATATAATAGCTGGTGGGAGAGGTGTACATGCATGTACATAGCGGTTGATACATTATCACTGTGTCTACTGTATGTCTGTCTGTGTTATGTTAGCAGCGTTTGAGTTCATGTGGGCAGCTCAAGGGCTGGGAATGATTTATAAAATGTCCCATTCAGGAAAGCCACATTTCAAAACAGGATGTGTTTCTGCTCTCCCACGGTCTGTGTGGTAATATGGATTGAAGGCTAATGGGAACTAATTGAATGTATATCATGAAGAATAATATAAACATTCACGATAGTTTTTTTAATGGATTTATTTTTTTTTCCAATTCATTTTGGGCCATATGTCTGTTTTCTAATTTGAACATGTCAACTTATTAGACATGTATGTACCTTCATGTTTTCCTCTTCCTTACGGGGGCCTTTGTGCCAGTGAAATATTTGAGATGTACTGTATCGTCTGTTTGGTACAAATTATGAAGTGATGATGGAATGATGAGACCATGTGATGTGAACAGTGCATTATTGTCATTGTTTTTCCTTATTTTTTTCTCATTCTACATAAAAACATTGAGTTCGAAGGCATTCTTACAAAAATGTAAGTGAAGTGGAGTCAAAAGAAGCCTGAGCTTTCATCCTAACAGAATCTTCATCAGAGGTAAAATGACAAAACATACCGGTACAGGGTAAGCAGACACACATAACCTAACAGACTATACACATCATGCACTGTCTGGGAGGGGGGCTATAGGGACACAGAACAAAGAAAACAAAAGGGTCAGGTTAGGTGTCAAAGGCAAGGAGCCCAGCAGGTGGGGGGGGGGGGGGGGGGGGGGGAAGGGGAGGGATTACAGCAAAGGGGTGAGCAAACAAAGAGGAGAGGTAGGGCCAGTAATGACCCTGAGGATCATGGATGGGCGATCTGTGAAGGATAAAAGATGAATAGGGAGGCAACATCAAGCAAGTAAAGGAACAACACAAAGGTAAAGAATAGGAAAAGGCAGAAGTGACAACAGCATGAGTGGGGGGGGGGGGGTTCAGGTGTAGCGCCCTAAAACTGGTGTACAAAGGTGTGGCAAAAACAATAAATAAAAATGAAAGCAAACACAGATGTAATGTAATATAACTTTTCTGCTGTTAATACTGCATTGGCAAAGAAAAATGATGTGTGAAATATAACGGTGGTAAATAAACATTTTATCGCCTCATGTTCCCATAGAAACTTGTTGCTGGAGTGTATGCATGTGGAATATGCACAGAAAGCAGCTAAAAAAATTTGCGCACATGACACATGCACTTGAAGCGAATTACGTTGGAGTGTGGGACACAGATGTAGGTCAAATATTCCACACTTTTTTTTCTTCAAAATTCAAACCCTCGAGTGTAAAATGGTTTTATAGGATAAAAATGTGTGATACCTATGGATGGGTGATTTATAAGCTTCTACTTCTACTTCTACGTGGATACTCGGCAACGTCCAAAACTGGATAATTTTATATTACGCCGAGGTGTAACCTGAGTGCATGTGAAGCTCCTAGATGCATGAGGTTTCATGGGACATTATTGTGAGTTTGAGCTTTAATAAGGACATGCATAGATCTGGACCTATTCTTGTACTTCAAAGCAGGTTTGAATTTCTGATCCTTTTCATCTCAAGTGATGAGTTAAAAGTGTATGTTCTCTTTTTTATGCATATATTTTTTATTTTCAGCTTGGAACATGATTTCAGTATGAGATAGCACGGTGTAAATTCCTTTTAATCCATTGAGGACAAGATCCGAGTATACTTGGGCTTGTGTCTGTGGGGAATGCGTGTCGTGGCAAAATCAGTCCATCCTAAACGGGTTGATAGCCTCTCCTCCTATTGGTACAAGGACTACGCTATCTCTTTGTGTTTACATTTGAGGTTAAGGAAGACCTCAACTGTACAAACCTACATGTAGCGCTTCTTGCAGTGATGTTTTGTGCTTTTGATTCTCTTTCCAAGTTACTTGATAATCAAATTTATAGATATAATTTGTCTCTAACATTGTGGTACCTTTGAAGTCACGGTGTTCAACATTGGCAGGGTGCAACTTCAGTTTCATTTTGTGATCAGGGTATGGAAGAGCGACAAAATGTAAATATTTTGCCATTACAACTAGCCTAAAATAGGAAAGGAAATAAAAAAAACACAACAACAACAATTTAAAGTTAGAGTTACAGAGGAAAGATAATTGCAGAGCAAAGAATCGAGAACAGGCAGTTGCCACTGTTTGGGTAGCACTGGAAAAGTGCGAAACATGAAACACAAACTATGGTGCTATACTTCCAAATTGGCTGATACACATGTATCCATGTGGACAATCATTTTTTATCTTTTCTTCTCGGCATATCTGCAGACAGAACTATCTGAGTGAAGAATGTTATTTAAGAGCTAGTTTGTATCATAACCCATATTTATTCCATGTATAAGTAAGTCACATGCATGTATGATGTTTACTCTATCAGTGGCTGAAAAACTTTTTTATGTTTCATACAGCAAATTGATATTGGTGCTATGTATGTATGTATTTTTGCAAAATTACGCTTGATAGTATTGACTAAATCTTACCCAAAGGGCAAAAAGCAGAAAGAAATAAATTCTGTAGCAGAGTTCTTAATGGAACACCATTCCTTCTACCTGTGATGCCTTTATACACCAAACTACTGTTTTGGAGACATTGACTATATGTCATAGAACATATGCAAATATATAAACATTCTAGATAACAATGCTTGATGTCATTATTGTATTAATCAAGTGAAGATGTACATTTCTAGTGTATACGTGTGAAGTTACACAATAGCAGGTGCTGATTGGAACTCAGTATTAACTCTTTTTTACATTTTAACCTCTGAAATCTTAACATTTGTAAGGGTGTATATATACGGTATATGATTACTGTGTACGCCATATATTTCGCGAGTCTAAATTTTTGCGAATCGGGAATTCCCGACGATTTCGCGAGTGGTTAAATTCGCGATTGTGGAGTCCTGTACTGAACGGAGAAATGTACATGCGTACGTCACATCCACATCGGGATCAGAGTCAATATTTTCGTGCGTCTTCAATTTCATGAATAGCACCCGACTCGCGAAATTTGCAAAAATAAACACCCTGCAAAATATTTGGCGTATACAGTATTAGAAATGTGTATTACTTGCGTACAAGAATTTGCAGTCAACTAATTAATGTGAGAGTTGGATACCGTGTGTGTACTCTGGATATGAACATTTCTTCTAGTTTATTTTTGATACACAAGGTGATTGTACTGACTTAGATGTGACATGTCTTTTATAGCCAGTGCATCTGTGTATGACCATGCATAGTAATTCTGTGGTCCAACCATCATCCTACGGTTTTTCATACACCCTGCGCATGGTTGGCGTAACATGCTTTACTCGCTGAAATTTTCACCATGGCTTTATGTCAGGAATTTTGCAAGTAGGCTCTTAGTATTGAACAAAAATAAAATTCTGAAATTGATTATTGAGAAAAATGAAAACAAAAATTTGCCCTACACATCAGAACACTAGCCATGGCATATCCACATGTAGTTTGGTGCCACAATATACCGAAGAAAAGGAAATTTTCGCGATGATGAAATTTTCGCGTAACCAGACAGAAACTAGTGCAAAAATAAAAGCATGCGAATAGTTTTGCGTGCCATATGTTCCAATAGTTGATGTCTTGATTCCACAGAATTAAAAACATGCAAAACTCTTCTTACCCGGCCGAGCGCGAAAAAATTAGTCGCGCAAAAAATACCCACTTTTACCCACTTTTACAGTATGTGCTGAAGGTGAATGCTTCTTGCTATCAGGCCCCCTTCTCAAATCTTTGGACTACACGTACTGGTACTTTTTTTTTTTTCGTAGAGATTTGATCTCATGTCAAGTGATGTTTTAACAAAATGGTTTCTTTTAGAAGTCAAAACTCTCTTTTGAAGGTCGATGTCATGTTGTGTTTAGCAATCATCATGATGATAATGAGAAGACCGCAAAGCGCAAAATTAAAAACTCGCAAACAATGTCCAATCGACTGCCATTCGAGAAAATATCAGTTTATACAGCACTTGCTTTCTCATGCTGACAAACAAATTACAGATGTCCTAGTGTTCAATGAAGCAAACCTCACATTGTGTGTTAAATACATACATATATGCCAGCAGTGAGTAATATGCTCTATTTTGCAGGTGTTTTCTGCGAGAAAAAAATATGAGACAATCTTTTTCTTCTTCAATTTTTTTTTTTTTTCACATTCGAGGGCTGCTGTCGTAACCATTGCTGGCTGAAGTAGACATACAACCCAAACTCTTAATAAACAAGAGCCAAGTCTTGACTTATAGTAAAAAAAAAAAAAAAAAAGGCTTGCTCATGGATTGTTCTATGAATCATCTGTGTAGGTTTTGTGTTTCCTCCGTCAATACCGGATGTGTGCGTGAAATCACAAGTACATACATGTAGTACATGATTGTGCCTGTACGTAAACAAATGCGAATGCGTTACTTTGCAGTGCAAACTGAAACCTGCTGCATGGATATGTGCTTTTATATGTGTGTGTGATTGTGAATATACAAATGTATATATATATATATATATATATATATATATATATATATATATATATATATACATGTACATATATGTATGTATGTACGTATGTATATTTAATACACGCACATACAACGCATACATTTTCAGTTGTATCGTGAGATAGCTTGAGACACTGACTGCAGAACCTTACAACATAAAAATATGACAGGACAGCAGTGTGTGAATTTGTTACGGCTTGAATTTTATTACTCCATGAAACACTACAGTGTACAGTGTATAATTTTTTTTGTCCCTTTTGTATGTATGTTTGTTTGTTTGAAGGTGTGTATGACGCAAAGCAAATTTATTTCAGATAAACATCAGTTTTCTCTTTTTACCTCAATAATTCACATATATACGTACATGATATACATCACAAAGTAATATTGTCATCGTGACATTATAATTCATTAGCACATTTTGAGTCGACGAGAACATGAGTGATCTTGTGAGTGTGAGCTTGAATTTTTTTTTTTTTTGCCTAACCTTCCACACTGACCGACTCTAAGAACTTTCACCTGTACCAAAAACAAAGTCTGTACACAGTACACAAGCATCATTTTCTTTCATTCCTTCTCCTGAAACAAAAGCAACAAACAACAAACAAACGTATGTCTTTTATCTGCGAGTGTTACAAATTACTCGTAAAAGTCCTGCCTCTGTAAAACATAGAAAGCACCTGCTGAAAAGGTGGGGCAAGTCACAAATTAAAGGGTACATGCCAACATTAAAAAAAAAAAGAGACATGAATATAAATGTAAACATACATGTATGTGCATATATAAATATATATATATATATGCACACAAATGTATAAATAGATGCATGTAAAATAAAAGAAATATGCGTGCTATCCTCGCATACTATAAGACTTCTGCTGATTTTGATATCATTATTATTATTATTATTATTATTTATCTGGCTTTCAGTCACAAATATCAGTATTACATTATTCAAAATCAAAACATACAATGGAGAGTTATGGGTGCACCAGGTTGGGCAGCCCGGGTCTGGAAAGAGCCAACTAAACGACTTGGGCCCTATGTGATAATCAAAGCACGGTGAATCACAGATAATCATCACTGAAAGTCAACTGGCAGTCGGTTATCTGGACTTTAAACTTGGTTTGACTGGCGGTACAGTACGTATAACGATGGACTGTGAAGTGTGTAAGAAGTGGGAGCAAAAAGCATATACTGAAGAACCAAGGAACAAATTGTAAACTGTATAAGCTGTTATTTTCGCGAGGGTTAAATTTTTGTGAATTTCTCAAATCGCAGTTGGACCGCGAATTCAACAACACCCGAAAATGTCTACATGTGCTTGGGTGATAGTGCATTCAAGTTAGCGTCGCCATCAATCCACGAAAACAACATCTCGCGAAAATGTCAATGACCTCCTCATGCGTGAAAATATCTGTACGCGAAAATAACAGCGTATACAGTGTACTGTAAATCCGTGCGCATAATATTTTGCAAGTTGGGAATTGTAAGAAATTCTGCGAGTGCCTTAACTTCATGGTAAAAGACAGTCGGTGATGGAATGGGAAAATAAGTTTTATCCCTTTTGAAGTAGAGAAATAAGCACTTTCCAACTTGGTGATGATTACAGTATATTGCATTTGTATTATGGGGGGGGGGGAATAATTTTTTTTTGTAGTTGACTCACAGAATATAAAACCACCACAAAATATATGGGGTATAGAGTGGATGAGGTTGAACACGCCTTGCCCTATATCATTATACATGTATGCCTACATGAGAAACAGTGCACAGGTACAAACACTACATTTCTCCCTGAGAAAGTTTCAGTCAAGGGGAACTGCTACATGAGATAGATAGATAGATAGATAGATAGATAGATAGATAGATAGATAGATAGATAGATAGATAGATAGATAGATAGATAGATAGATAGCTAGATAGCTAGATAGATAGATAGATAGATAGATAGATAGACAGACAAATAGAGATTGGTCGTTGGATAGAGAGATAGATTGATAAAGAGAAACAGAGACAGAGAAAGAAGGGTAAATTAATGTAGAAAGAGAAAACTCTGAACTACCGGGAACAGTCAAAGTGCATATATGGTGGCATACATTTTCCTTTGAAATTAAGGACATTGATTTGGAACAATTTGGACATCTGCACATCTTTGATATCTAAAGCACAACACTGACCCATCCTTTTGCACTTCTTATACAGAATTTTATTTTTTCCTTATCTTTTTTAACGTTCTGACGTGAGATTTTCATGGCTAGAAATTCATGATGGAACTACCCTTTTCAAAAGACTACGGCCATCCATATCATAAACTTCCCCGATAATACAATCTACAGACCATCTACCACGCAATTTAAGATGACATATTCTTGTGCATGAAAATTTTGTGTACCAGAACGAACGAGAGTAGTTAACGTGTACAATCTCATTTGAAGGAGCCACTACAGTGTATTAAAAGGGATATCTGTAGCATAGTAGTCATTTAATATTTGCAAAAGCAATACCAAATATGTAACTTCACTTCTTCACAAGTTGATCAGGAGTAGTGCTTATACCACTCACATTTCCAAGGAACGTTTGCTGTGATGCTCGATACTCAGGGGTGACAATTTTGGCATGTCTTGCATACATCATTCATTGCAGACATATGCAATCCTAACATTTTCTGTGTACCATTATCGTATACGAGTCTGTAGCAAGAATTGAAATTTCTTGTATGGTAAGAATGACTGCTGAAATCACATCTTTGACTTCCACATTGTGAAAAAAAGAAAGAAAATACTACGCACTGAACTGCAAATACAGACATTTCTTTTTGTTGTACCACAGTTGCCGAGAATAAATTACGTGCGATTAGTGATTGCATTTAAAAATGTAATACACAATCTCAGTTGTCGTCTTGGGATATGTTTCAATGGAATGCTAATCTATGTTTGGTACTTGTGGAGCTGAATGTGTCTTTCGAACGTGCCGAAAGGCTCTACTGGATGAAAGTGTGGGGGACATGTTACATCTCTGTAAGGTTCTGTTGAAAAGCGACGTGAATTAGGAAATAGATTGATGACACGAAAGGCAGGAGTTGATTTATTAATTTTTTCACATTGAACGAGGAATTCACCATTCTGCCATCCACCAGAATGCATACAGATGGTGTACAAATGAAGAGATTAGACATCACATGCAGCTACTGATGAAGACACAGACACTCTCGAAGGACCACACACTCCACTGGTGTGTCGACCTCAAAAATTACCAACAACCATTTCAAATTGATTGGCATTAGCACATACATGCACAATGTCTCGACTCTGGAGCGTGAATGGTTTCGACGTTACACAAGCTGCAGTGATGCACTGCAACCAAATTAGAACATTACACACTTTAGATATTCGGCACTCCTCAAAATGATCTCCACTCTCTTAAACGATGCGCTCCTCGAGTTAAATAAAATATACAATTCTGAGCAAGTAAAATCTTGAGGTATGCTATATTAACAATTCTTTTTTTCTCTTTCATTCTTTTTTTAAACTTAACTAAATCTTGGCATGAAAATGGTAATGGTGGGCAACATGGTTTTAAAACATCTCTCTTTCTCACACACACAATCACACACACAACTGATATTTCCACCTGTACAGTGAAATAATACTGTACATCCACGAAAAATATCATTAGCCTGGTTAACGAATAGCAACCAAGGCGTGCGAGATGGGCAACCGCGAGATCAATAAAAAGGTAAAAATGCCATGATTTGATACCAAAATTCTGGGATATCTTGTACAGATCTAAGACTAAAAAAGTACGCAAAGACAAAAGTTGAAGTTGAACTTCTCAACTCTGATCTACTAGACTGTACTGCCTTCGTCCGAGGCGGACAAGGGTGAAAAAGTTAGGTGTAACCGTGAAAGTTTGACAAAAAGTATTGCAAACAACAAAAGTCTGTACATAAAACTTTACAAAATGAAACAAAAAAATATAGATATATATATATTTGTATTAAGTATATATTTTATCTGTGCAGTCCGAGAGAGTAAATTAACATAATGCGCTACATGATGATATTGCTGTCGAGGACACACAAATTATCTACAGTAACTGAAAAGTCCATTAAGTTGTGTTAAAAGAAAACATCCTACACATATAAAGTTCTGTAACAGACAAGAAAATAAGCATACTGTCTTCCACGTGTAAGAGTGTGGAATTAGTTTACTCCCCAGAAAAATTAGCAGCTGCGTGCACCCTTTTCTGCAAACAAGTACATAAATGCATAACATCATCATATCATGAAATTCCAGCAAGCCTGGAAAAAAAGAGAGAAAACAACGACCAACAAATGACAAACAAAAATAAGAAACATAATGTTAACTAATCCATTTACCATCTCTTTGCATCTTTGCACATAGACTAACACATAATACACATGACACCCACACACAAGCACAAACACAAACACACAGATAAACATACATCTTTCTCCATGTTCATTCACAACATACTGTATAACCAAACAGAACGGCAGTAGTTTCATGAGGGGGAAAAAAAAAAAAGGATACTATAAGAACATTACAGAATTCTAAAGCTTGACAAGTTTCCAAACAGCATTCATATTCCCCGAAAGGCTAAACAACCACAAATATGCAAATTATGAGGTGGTGATGTCATCTCTTCCAAAGTCTCCCACTGGCCTTCACCCAAGTCTTCACTGAATTTTTTCCAAGTTTGAATGGATATCAAAAAGGAAAATGAATTGTATTACGGCATCACACCACTCTCCAGATGTCCTTTAACTTTGCATCAATAACTTTGCAGGGGAGAAGTGATCAATGCTAAAGCTATTTACCAACCTATGATTCCTTTTTAAAATCATTTCTTTTTTCCCCAAACAAACCATTTGGTGAGATAGTGGTGGTAGCATCACCTCATGAAATTTGCATATATGTTCGATTTGAAAAAAAAAAAAAAAAAAAAAAAAAAAACATTGCTGTGTGAAAACATTCCTTTTAAGATTCCTGTAGTTTTCTTACTTCATACCTGATTTTGACCAAAAAAAAAAAAAATCCTGTTATTTTCACAAAGCTTTATCTATGACACCCAACATCTTAACTTCAAAATGCACTGTAAAAAAAAAAAATGAAAAAAAAATTGTGTACTGGTGGCTAAAGAACATACTGGTAACCTACTGAATCTATAAAAGTATTGAAAGTTCTTGTTATGAAAGTCCTTTTAATGCATGACAACCGACAGTTGTTATGAAAACAACCAGTAGTTTAACAATCAGCAGTTGTTACAACAACCATCAATTGTTATGGCAGAATATTACAGCCAAATATTGGCCAGCCTGTACATGTGTGATACTTCAAAACTGACTTGAACAGAATTCAAAATTTGACTTGGCAGTCATGTATACTTATACTAATGCCATTTTTTTTTCTTATAAAATGAAAAGAATAGCGTGGGGGTCTAAAAAAAAAAAAAAAACCTGCCAGTGTTATTGTTGTGAACTGACACGTGACCAATATTTGTTTTTCTGCCTTTCAGAAGGCAAAAATGGAAACTAGAGGCCGGGCTCGTTAAATAAAACTAGCAACTCTGATGATTGACGGTCATCTGTGAACAAATTGTTGCGAATGGTAAAGAATTTGATGAACGAAAAATGTTAGAAATTCATGTCAAAGAACAATTCTCAAATGCAATTGATACTGTTGATTTGTAACATCTGACTAACCTTCTCCAAAACACAGAAAAAAAAAAAGGAAACAAAAATGGCATCAAATTTGCAAAACTGGGACCTTAGTTGCTCCTGCAATATTGCATGAAATTTGACACACACACACATGCACACACATACAAACACACAAACAAACAAACAAACAAACAAACACAAACTACTCTTTCACCAGACATAAACTTATATGGACAAAAATTTGTGAGCTACAAGGGCATGGCTCTATAGCTTGCAGGAGAACACACACGCACATGTCCAATCAAAGCGAAATGAACATATGTGTACACGAGTCGTTTTTGCATATACGGTTAAGTAAACACGTCCTACACCTTCACCGGCCGCCTGGGCACCAGAAACAAGACTTACGTACTCACGGACACACTTTGTTCGTGGCTAAGCTGAATGTATATAGTACAATATCCTCATTTGTACAGGTCTGAAGCAATGCGAGGCAAAATCTAACTCTCTTCTTCTCAAATTACAGTACGCAGTACGTGTAGATCTCACAAAGAAGAGAAATTGACACAGACAAAAATATTTTCATTCAAATAACAATGAAAATGTTTTCATTGTTACATTTACATTACATTTTTTTTTTTGAACCTCCAACTCTTCATGAAGAGCCTGGCTCAAACATCTTGACACTACACACTGTCTCACAGACAATCAATAAAAATTTGTTTTGACACCATTCGAAGGAGTCGGTTTCAAAAAAACAGAAAGAGTTGCTTATTGCACATTAACGATTCGATGTTTGTTGGCACATTTTCTTCTCGTGGAGGAAAAAACAAACAGACCAACAAACCAGCAGAATCAGACACATTCAACACGACAAACATTTTCCCCCGCAGTGTCTCTGTACACGACATTGGTGATTAGCACATCGAGGAATTTTTCTGTTTCGTTTTCCCACTTCAAAAACTTGGCTCTCTTGGCGAATGTCACATGATTGGCTGAGGTCATCAAGGGATTAAAGGTCAGGGAATTGGGGGGATCAAGGGTCACAGGTCAGAGGTAAAGGGGAGTGGGGGTCGGGGCTGGGCTTGTATCAGGAACCTGAGGAGCTGGATGGACTATCACTACTCTCTTCCAGACCCAGGATCCGCTCTGCCTCGTGGTGGAGCTGGGGTGGGGGAAGACAGAGACAAGAAAAAGGAGATATAACTTAAAGGACCAGTTCACCCAAACATCTGAGATGTTGTAATAAACAGATAGCGTATGGTCTTTCGATAACATTTTGCACTTAGTGAAAGGTGAGAGGTGAGAGACTCTATCAAACTCTGCTTTGCCTTGCTGAGTTAAGCGCCTCATCTTTCGTCTCATGCAAAATCTGTTCTTCTATGTATTCTAGTGGGCATTGATATTCACATATCTTAAAACTGAGTACCCTGTGGCTCCAGAATATGTCTAAGTCAATGTACCTACTTGCCCTGGCCAACTACAACTTAAGTGTTGGGCATGCAAATATGAATGGCCACTTGCCCGTTTAACCCGTTGTGGATTAGTCCCAAGTATACTTTGGCAGGTGTCAGCAAAATCGGCTCGTCCTCAACGGGTTTATGTATGGGGCTGTTGCAAAAATGTTGAGTCACGGAAGTGGGACAAACATTTCTTTTTATTCATTTATTTACTCCCTGATTGTTGTTCGACCCACCAAACAAAGAAGCCAATGTTTAGTTTACTGTCAATTGGTCAAGCCCATCGAAATCAAGAAAGCGCCAGACCAGCTACATGTATTTACTAGGAGTCTGTTTGGTTGACGCAGCAAATGTCTCACCTCGTGAAAGTGGACGTCCTGGAACAGCTCCTGGATGAATCGCCTCGCAGACAGCCGGTAGCTGCTGGTGGCTAGCAGGTTGGCCACGTCGGAGAACAGGCACGTCCTCTCAAAAGCTCGCGGGAACTTTTCCCGTAACCTGTAACAGATGTAAGAAAAGACAATGGACATTAAAAAAAGTGAGATATGAATATCAGATAACATGGGATGGAAAACAAATTCTCTGTGGCAATCACTAGAATATGCAAACTTGTATGCTAAAATTCTCATAAAACCAACCTACTACACAATTCATCACTTTAATACACATATTTTGAAGAATCAGATGTATGAGAATATGATGCTATAAAATACACATGTATATGATATACTAACTATGTGATGCTTGATAATATAAATGAATACCAAACAGTGTATATACATAGTCAGCATTAAAGAGACATCAAAGTTACACCTAGGCTTGAAGGAATGGATGACATTTTTTTTTTTTAGTCTTTTGACAAATAAGGGACACCAAAGAGTTGAAGTGACTAAGTGCATTGTACATCTTTGTCTAGAATCTATCCATGCAAAATATGATCAAATATCTGTCTAGATTCAATCCATGTAAATATCACCGTTTACGTTGGTGTTTGCGTGCAGTATCCTTCAGACATCCATAGCTTATTTTCATCCCTTCCAATTGATGACCCTCATTTTCATCCCTTCCAATTAATGACCCTCATAAGGTTTGCACTTTCAAATGCTCCCTGCTCCCAACATCAGGGCCATTAACATACTCACGCAGAATCAAAAGATAATCAGGGAATTATTCGTGGGTAATTTGCATGTCAGTGGGCAAAAGAAGACCGAAATCAGGGGTACATTGATATATTCTTGTTGTGACATGAAGAGAAATTAAAGTTTTCAGGGAGCCACCTGAAAGATCGGGGTAGACTTGGCAGCTCCTCCTCTGGCAACAACACTCACCCTAGCAACCCCTCCTCCTGGGCCTTGATGCCCACGGAGCTGCTCATCTTGATGACGAGGCGGATGACCTCCCGCCGGATCAGCTCCCGCCCCCGCAGGGTGTCGTCCCGCATCCGCACCACCTCCTGGCTGCCCTGCGAGAGGCTGGTCTCCGTGCTGCCCACGCTGGTGGGCGTGTTGTTCTCCATGCTGCTCCCGAACGGGTTGTTGGCGCTGGCCGAGCTGTTGCCGCGGGAACGCATCAGCAAGGGTTGGATGGGCTCCACCGGCTGGAAGATGACCAGGGAGGACGGGTCATCCAGGTGCGGTCCAGAGCCGGTATCGCCTACGCGGACAAAATGCATGGGGACATCGGCGCATAAAACAGAGGTTATCAAAACAAGTTGATAACGGTAAATAAAAAAGATGCCATTTCATTTAGCTCTATGTGCTACTTACCGCCATGAAAACTTGTCTTAGAGTAATATCTTATGCTTGACATTTCTGTAAGAAGTACACCCATCCTAAGGTTGTCTCATACGGTATACCTGTTATATTGTCCGATGTGTTTGTTTTCGTGGGCCAACTCACATTCATGATATTAACATGTGAAACTACTCTGACCGCGCCTGGGAGATTATGTTTCTGCCAGCATGGGTGGCTTTTTTTTTTGAGGGGGGGGGGGTGTGGGTTGCCTGCCTGTCTGTTGTCCATGTTACTTTAAAACTGATGGCCAGATTTTGGTGACATTTCCAGGATAGATCTGTGGTGGTAAAAGGAACAGGTGACTAGTTTTGGATGGTGATTCAGATAATAATCCAAATCCAGGATACCTGCACAGTTTAATCCCATCAGTGACTGTACCGCTTTGGAGGAGATCAGAAATCTGCAATTACTTGTAGTATTTTTGTATCATTGGATCATCTAGCTGAAGTTTGTCAAGGGTTCCTCACCTTCGGTACTGCCCATAGACCTGGTCCTGACTTTGGTGCAGGCCAGGCAGTGTTCTGGGCAGTGCATGTTGTTGTCAGGGTTCTCCTGGGTTGCTGCCGCAGCCGCCACCACCACCTCCTTCAGCTGCCCCTCCCCCAGGGGGGCTATCTCCTCCTCCTCCTCGCCACCCTCCCCCTTGGACATCGTGGAATAGCCCTCCTCCCTCCTCTGGTGGGCCTGGGTCCCTGTGTGCTGGTGGGCCACTCCACTCTGCTCCGGGGGGTGCGGGCCCGTGGTGCTGCCCGGGAGGGATGCCGAGACGAGTTGGCTGGTGGGGGCAGCCCCGGCGGCGCTGCTGGCCGAGGTTGAGCCGGAATCCGGGCTGTAGACCTGGACCTGAGGTATGTGAATGTCGGACAAGACTCCCGGGGACACCGCCTGACTCGTGTGGTCGCTGTGTCCACCTTTGTATTGGTTCTCGTCGGACTGAAAATCAACACAGGAGACACGTATGTTTAGGTTCCACTCCTGCACAGGCATACATTGTACATGTACCAACAGAATACTAACAGTAAACACTCTGACATTAGTTTATGTAAGACTTTGAAAGCAATCAGAAAGGAGTCAATACAAAAGTAAAACACTGCAAGATACCAGCAAAGTGATATACTGGTATCTATATAATCAGTTATGATAAAGATTAAATCACCATGTTTTCTTTTGGCATATTTTGCAATCATTTGTCATATCAGCGTCACTGTCATTATTATCACCATCATCATTGTCAATATCATTGTTATTCTTATCATCATCATCATCATCAATACCATCATTAGAAGATGAGAGCGGAGGTTGAACGCTTGCAAAATCATTCAAGCAATTAAAAATAGTGCGGCTGCCTGACTTTAGCGCGCTAAAGACTCACATGAAATATGAGGGTGACGTCCACTGGCAGACAGAGGCCGATGAACTCCATCTTGGAGCTGGTTGAGGTGCTTGGATGGAGCGACTTCATCGAGGGGGCCTTAGATAAGACACTCGCCCTCTCCAGGCAGCTCATGCTCACACTCCTACAAATGTGCCGAGGGGAATAATAGTTTAAAGGGATCGTACAGCTTTGGTTGAGACCTAACCTCAGGTTTCTAACATTTTTGGGTGAGATGATGAGAAATCTCTTATGAAATATGAAAGAGCATGTAAATCCACGAGGAATTCAATGTTTATTTGATTAAAATTGGTTTTGAAATGGCAGAAATATCCAAATCAGAGCAATCCTAATAAAAGGTGGGACCCACCTTTTATTACGATCGCTTTGTTTTACTTTGTTTTTGGATGTCTCAGCCATTCCAAAACCAATTTTCATCAAATAAACGTTTAATTCCTCTTAGAATGGTATGCTCTGTACTTTTTTATGAGTGGTTTCTCGGTATCTCGCAAAAAGTTAAAAGCCCAATCCTAATCTCCACCAATACTATACTATCCCTTTAACCAATGTCAATGCCCTGTCTTCTTCTTTTTTTGAAAAGTCCGACCTTGGATTATCTGGCCATCATTTATCCGGATTTCTCTATCATTCAGACGTCTTCACGTAGTGAAGATGCAAAACAAGTGATTTCAAACCGATTCAAAGTCCTACAAAACTCTCAAAATCTACCTTTGATATCAAAAACAAAAATATGTTATGAATTTAATACACGAAATGTTTCAATCTCCTTAAAATCCGAACTACAATTTTAAGTAGGCTATATACAGATTACACCATTGTTGGGATGTACACTACCTCCCTACATTTAGCTACCACTTGGTCAGAAGCTAGTTGTACATGTGCATGAAAATACACATGGTTTCTCCTATATCTGGCCAAATTATTTATCTGGAATGGGGGCTGGTCCCGACATGTTCGGAATGCTTGCGTCAAGTCCCTTCTATTGCAACTGATTGAAAGATTGCCCTTCCTCAATGTAAATAAGCACCGATTATTCATTGTATTTTATTAGTAGCCATGATAGAAATGAAATCACGGGCATACATGCTTGGGTTGGACTCGAACCAACAATCTTCTGATTAGCAGACAGGTGTCTTATCCACTAGACTACTGAACTTCCGCTGACAGCCAGTGCTGGTTCTAATCCTTAATATCAATGCCAGTTGTGTGGCGCTTGAACCACACCCTCACAAGAGCCCCTTTAGTAGACAATGTTTGCACCCCCCCCCCTCCCCCTTTTCCAAACTTTCCTCCACTGCCTAAAAGTATCTGCTGCTTTTATGTTCATCTTCCAAGACTTTTCACTCTTGATGTTTCCGGCACATTTGAACAACATATTTGAAGAAATCAGTAGGAGTAAAATTACTATAACAAATTGCACATACATCAAAATAGGCACAACAGGCCTTTTTCTCTGTGAACAGCAATACATAACTTCAAACTTGATATGAAGTCTAATAATCATTTGTGTGTTCATTATTCTATTTGTTGTGATATTTTCAGTCAATAAAATAGCTACACTGTAGTATAATATATCAGAAAATAAAAAGAACACTGTAAGTGCATGGGAAAAGATAAGCAGATGGTAAAAAGAAAGTACAACGGTTTAATCCTAATCAGGCTGGGCTTTTTTGGCTATGCTATATCTGGGGGGGGGGATTCGCCCCCCCCTTCAGATCTCGCCTATGGAACGCGTGATCACGCCGAAAATTGGCACACGCGACGCCCGTGACGTATACTATCAAAATGTATGGTTGCTTTCTCCGAAAAATTTTTCTTATATTTTAATAATTAATTTTTGTAATTTATGCATAAAATCAGTTTGGGGCTCTAAATCACTTATTGATGCTCTAATTAAGCTAATTTCTTTTTAAAAATGTTTCTTGTATCATTCTCCTGAGACATAGGATAAAAAAAAATCTGTATCAAAATTAATTTCTTATGTATTTGATTGTTTTTTGAATTTCTTATGTATTTCTTTGTTTTTTGTTTGATTTTGGCCAAAATTTGTCACAGACATTTTTCGAAGCTTTATTATGCTAAAATAAATTAATTTCGTCCATTCTAAGTCAAGATATGAATTTTTATGTGAATTAATTGAAAAAACACAATTTGCATTGGATTTGTACACAAAATCACATTTTGGAGCAATTTTGGGGTTGCCAATTTTTTTTTTGAACGGGCGTCGCGTCAAAACGGTACGCGCGGGCGCAACAATTTTGGTCTCAAAAGTTGCGCGATACTTACAAGAAAAAAGTTATGAAACATCGCAGCGGGAGCTTATCGCGCTGCGAAGATATTGCGCAAAACGTCGAGGGGGGGCGGATTCCCCCCCCCCCAGCCTGATTAGGGTTAAAATATATGTCAATATGTTTGCTACTAATCCAGTCAGGACCAACTACAAAGCTATTGTGGATATTCAAATGATGAACATGAACAGATATGAAATGTAGTAATATATTGCATAAAATGCACAAAAGAATGCATACCACACAATACAACATTCACAAGAAATAGATAAAATGTAATATTGCAAAATTATTTCATGCACTTATACCATAACCCGTAGAGGACGAGTCCCGAGTATACCCACGCAAATGTCTGTGGGAAATGCTTGTTGTAGCAGAATCAGCCCGTCCTCAACGGGTTAAGTGGCAATAAATAAGGGGGCAATAAATGAGGGTGCAAATTTTCAGGCTCAGAAACCCATCAAGCACATTTTGATGTACATATGACCTGCTATTGTAATTTTACTCTTGTACCACACAGATCCAACTGCTAACCAGTTGAGAACCAACTTAGAACCAATCCTACAAGTCTGAAACGCCTCTTACAACGATACAACACAACAACAAGAAGTACAATACACAAAATATGACAAAAGATTTCTTTCCACTTACTCCACCATTCCTGACGTCTTCCTGAACCTTGGGTCTCCTTGGTTACCAAAAGAAGACGCCCTCCGCATCAAACTGTCTGCCTCTCCCTGACTCAACTGTCTGTGCTGGAGCTTCAGGGCTTTCAGGGTGGCATAGCCGTGGGCATCTCTCGCGGACGTGAAAGCCGCGTTGGTCTCAAAGAGATTGGAATACGAGCTGAGGTTGGGGGAGAGTGTCTTGGATATCCTGCGCACGAAGCTGGGAGTCCTTTTCAGGTTGTGCCGCTTTCGCAGCGTGTCTGAGGAGTGGATGCTCTTGACAGTGTGCGAGCTCGTGACCGTGTTGACACTGGACATGGACGACTCCACCGGCGGGCTGGAGGGATTGGAATGCATCGACCCCACGCCGCTGGTCTGCGAGGTGTCCGTGGCGAAGCTCTCGCTGCGGCTCTTGGACCCCATGCTGCTGTTGCCGCTCTCGTTGCTGTCGCAGCGCCGCTTGAGGCTGTGGCTGCGGTCACGGGACTGCGCCCGCGAGCGCTCGTGCACCTCCTGGTTGAAGCGCACCCCCTCGCCGCCCCCTTTGTCTTTGCACGTCCGTGAGCTCGCGTCGCTATTGCTGCGCAGTTTTGTGATGACCGAATCAAACGGAGGGGGCTCATCGTCGTCCTGCCCCTCGATCATCGGCATGGTTTGGGCCCGCCTCAGAAGCGGCGTCCGCGACACGCGGTCCAAAACCGTCCTCATGCCATCGGTCACCTCCGTGATGCCGGGCAGCTGCTCTGTGGCGGAGTTCACCCTATCCCGCTTGCTGAGTCGCGCCAGCGGACTCGGCGAGGGGGCCCTCTCCTCGTTACTCATTGGGATCTTCCCGTCAACACCGGTATTCACATCCCCCGTGACCTCCAGGAAAAAATTTGGCGCCGTTCCCATGGTCATTGGGCTCTGCACGGGACTGGGCTCTCCCGCAAAGAACTTGACGTTGGGGTCGATCTTCGGGCCGGCGTCTCCCGGCGTCTTGGGACTGTCCATGCTGTAAGAGCTGAAGTTGTGGAGACTGACTGGGGAGGACAGCTCACGGTGATTGTGGTTGTACTCCTCTGTCACCGGCAGTGTCACTGTGCTGATATCGCGGTCCTCCTGGACGGGGAAGTAGTCCCCGCGGCAGTGACGGATGCTCTCCCAACCTAGGGAGCTAAGGATGTCTGCACCTTGTCTTGTCTTACTAATCAGTCCCAGCACGTAGAAACATGTCCTGTTAACATGACAGAGAAACAACAACAGATCTTACAGCTCATAATCTCACTGGCAAAGCAAATCACAAAATGTCATTCAAGGTGATAGTGCATGATATTTCTCAAATCATGACTTTCGCGACACTGTTGTAAAGAGACTAAATTTGATGGAATGGAGAAAAAGGTTGCATCCCTTTCCAAGAAGCAAATTTCAGTGGTTTCCTTCCTTGGCGATGATTCATGCATTGCATTAATGATACCACAGGAAACATTTTAGTGTGTTGATGCATTTGATAACATCACTTGACTTGAGGAATTTGCGAAGTATGCATTGCACACAGCAGTCAGCACAAACTTGTATACAGCATGTCATACAGTCCTTGCAACGAACCACTGCCAAAAAACCTACATGACCCGTTAAAGTACAGTCTGACTAATACAATGTACATTGTATTTCGTCACCCGCCTTGCAGAAGGGCCCTAGCATGATTTTTCAACCACATAATTGAATTTTGGTTTGTGACATGATTCAACAGAGCTTGAAAGCTCTTTTCTATCATGTAATCATCAATGATTTGTAATTTTTCGAGTGCGCAGGCCTTAGGGCTCTTCTGGCAGTCAGGCAACAATCATTTTTGTCTTTTACCAACGTACCCTCTGATTGAGAAGACCTCGCACTCCTCAGCGAGTCTCAACATGTCCGGAATGATCCCTTCCTGCTGCAGCAGCCTCAGGCCCCACGTTGTGCTTCCTGTGTGACCCTGGGACATGGGATGGACAGACAAATGGACACAGAAAACAGTAACAAATTGAGAGACATACTCATACTGTAAAACACGTTATAAAATGGGTTCAAGAATGTAGCCAATTGGAAGCGCTGAAATGAGTCACGTGTGCTTGTATTAATTTCTCACTAACATACACGGCCGACGTCACAATGTTTGCACTAGCGGTGCGCACTCAATCAGTTGTTACAAGTGCGTCGCACGCTACTATACGCGCTGTCAATCCTGTAAACAACTTCTAGTTCGGGCTGCCGGCCGGCCTTTCTTGTGTGCATTACATGTGTGGCGTACGTATACTCTTATACGTACGGTACTTATGTGCAGGATTTCCGAGTGCGACGTGCGTAAATGTTTGGGACGAACATCTTCGGACATCTTGATCCACAAAGGTACGTGAAAAATGCTGTTAGTTTTCGACCCATTTTATATAACAAATGATGCACAGGATTATTTTGTGGCGTTAGTGGAGATGCAGCTCACTCTCGGGTATTTACAATGTAGTGCATGTTTCACAATTGTAAATACCCTCAACTGCGCTACATCTCCACTAACGCACTCTATCCTGTGCATCATTTGTATAATATTTTCGCAGCATGAAATTTTTGCGAATGGGGGCCGACAGCCTTATTCACAGCATGAATTTTTTGTGACAACAACAATACACACAAAGCATACACAATATGAACATACACAAACACATACAGCCACAGATGTACACACATGGAAAAGTAGATATTTTCATTCGAAGGAAAATTCCACACATACAGCATGCTAGATCAAATTTCAGAGAAAAATATTCTGCATCGAAAAACATATCTGTCCTGTACTTCTTTTGCATGACGACAAAACCAAACTTAATATAAGGAAAACATACAAGTTGGCAATTCTGTTGTATCTGCCTAATTTCTCTGCCTACAGCACTAAAAGCTTCATAATCTCATGCTCAACATGCAGTCTGTATTAAGCAAGACTGCCTTTTCATTTTGACTCACCACTGCCCACAGTGCCGCTTTCAAGTTGAGGATGTTGTCCATGCTGTCCACATCACTGAACCGTATCACTTCACACATCTCGGGTATGTGATTCTGAGAGATATTTATCAAACAAACATATAAACACACATCGAGCAGAATTACCTTGCTAATAATGTGTGTACATCAAAGATAATGTGACATCCAAATTAGCACATCTGTGTTCATGTTGAAAGGGTCTTTCAAAAGTTTGCATAGCATAATAGTCAACCCTTGGATAAATGAAGCATTATTCCTCCTCAGAAGTGGTAGATACACATTATAATGCTGCATAAGAAACATTGACCTTCCACGTTACGCATGAGTGATGTAAACCATATTTGCGTAAAGGGACATAACACAAAATAGCAATTGGTACAGATGTTTCTTCTTCTTCTTCACACAGCACAATGTGCCTGGTTGATGTCATTTGCAGACTATTGCTAGTCACCTGGGGTGTGCCATGAGGGGTTGACATCATTTGCCTGTTTCTGGCATGGGTAAGTCTGGTGGACCTCTTCACCGAGTTACCACCCTGCTCTTTTCAAGGAGGTGAAATGGGATCTTTTTCAACGTATGTGCGTTAGTCATGACTCTTATCACACATCGATCCTTCCTTTAATGTCCTATCTGAGGGACAGAGTGTTTTTGTCTCTTGCTAGTGGGGACGGCATGATGACACACAACACTGGGCCTTGAACCCAAGCCATTTGATTGCAAGGCACACACACTATGATAGACTGAGCTACACCACTGCCCTCTCCAGTATCTACCCGATAATACATATCTTGAAGGCTTCTACTTACAATCAAAAACGTTATCGAGGGAACAGAACAGGAAAAATCCCCAAAACTGCAACATCTATGTTGCCGCTTGGAATGGTTAATGTTTTTACAAAATAGGCCAAAGAGTGAATTGTACTATACACCTTACATATGACAATCACTGCACTCTTTCAAAGTACAAGTGTAAGTGCAATGAACGTACTAGCCGTCTCAACATTTCACACATAGTGACTCAGGTCTTCCCCTCTGTATGATACACCTAAATACGCAATAAATCTGACTCAAGGGGGCAGTCTCACCTGCTTTTCTATAAGCTCGCAGCCGCCACGGTGCCTGACCAGCTGGCCGTACAGGTGGACGGGAACGTACACGTCCTTCTTGTGCCGCCTCTCGTCCTTCGACCGGCGCGTGAAGCCGCCCGAGGGACTGGGACGGTGGTAGCACGTGAACGCCTCGTTGATTTCGGTCTCCACCAGCGTCACGTACTTGCGGTTGAAGTAGGTGAACCAGCGCTCGAGCTCGTGGGCGACGTAGTTGACGTCGTGAAGGTACTTGAAGCCCTTGGTGGTGGACATGAACCTGCAAGAAAGCAATATCAGAGTAAGTCTTGTCATCTTCCGGAAAAGAAAGAAAAAAAAAATGAAAATAACTACGAGAATGATGCAAAGAGTGCAACATTCAATGAGGTCATAATATGCCTAAAATAACTGAAGCAAATAGTTCGACAACCTCCACATATCTTAATTTTGTTCCACACTCCAGTGACAGTACTTTTCACACTCTGGTGACCATTATGACTTTATTCATAATCTTTCCTTAATGAATCCATTAGCCTCCTCTAAGACCTCTTTGTTTTTCATTTTCCTGGTAGGTCCATCCTTGGAAACAGTCTTCACGCTTACTCATCATGAGCTGGATCATGAAAAAGTGCTATGTTTAGAGATGATTCTTATAAGACTCATTTTTGTCAGTCCTCATGTCTCATTATATGAATTGTATCACTGTTAACATGGATAATTTTGCAGTTGAGAAAATATCTTTGAGAATTTTGCATAATATACAGTAATATCAACACAAAAAATGAATATGTGCAGACTTTTGTAAAATGTGAATTAACCCTATCACTGGTGCTCATCAACAAAAAGCAAATTCAAAAACATGTTGAAATCATCTTCCTCCATCAAGCATGAAAAATGCTTGTGTAAACATTTTTACCTTTCACAGCATGTGCTAGAGCTTGAAAAAAAGAGGGAAAATCAACTGTTGTCACGACTACTGTACCTTGTGAGGAGGAGGGCGCCCTTGTCCCCCATGTGCAGCAGCGGGGGCCTCATGTGCACCAGGCTGTGGAGGTTGGCGTCGTCCTCGCACGCCTCGTCCAGCACGTCGATGGCCAGCGAGCTGATGGCCCGCGACTTGTCGTTCAGCTGCGTGATGAGCAGCTCCATGCCCCACGTGTGGAAGAACGGGGCCTGGGCCCGCAGCAGCACCCGCAGGTGGTTGGTGGCGTACAGCCGCATCGACTGGAAGGCAAAGGGTTGTGGGTGGGGAAAGAATCATTGATAAGATGCATGTGGATCCAATCAAACACTGGAGCAAATCAGATGCACTATGTTAACCTGTTGAGGACGGAGGATACTCGGGCAAGCGACTATGGGAAATACGTGTTGTAGCAAAATCAAACCGTCCTCAACAAGTTAAGGTACACTACACATTGGTGTACACATTGTTCTTACATGCCCTTTGAACATTCACAACCTGAAACTCTGCATGACAAAATTAAAAAATATGGCTCCCAAAGTCATTTACGTATAGCTCTAATTGATTGCAAAATTGTGGGCACACTTAGCCACAAATGGGCATTCAAGAAAAGTTTTTATCTTTGCGACTAGTTAAAAAAAACACTGGTAATGCTACACGGGCATTTCTTCTGCCATGACACCAACTCCTGCAGTCCTTGACAATTTTGTATTCAGAAAACAAGCTGGAAATTTTGGTTTTGCATGATACTGTTATCCCATCAAATGTACTTGAATAGCAATATATAACTTATTGCAATTCTCTGTACCGCCAATGCGCAGAAAACTTCTACGCACGCTCAAGAGCCCTGTCACAGGTATACACGTGGGATTCCTCGGTGCCATTGTCGCTTTCGGTTGTCTTGTGTGTGTCGCAGTTCCCATACGATTAAATGGAGTTATTTGTCTGCGTTTCCGTTGTCACTCCTTTTTTTCTTGGCTATCATTCAGCTCTGAAGGAGCTGAAAGCTTCTAAATTTTACTGATTTGCGGTAACCTAGAGTCATGGTTCACTACTGCTAGGCTTCAATGTGTTGGTCACATGATGGAAATCGAAGAAATCTTCAACAGAAAATCCCCCTGGATAAAGACAGAACATGACCTACGTGCATATGCAGCCAAAACTGGGGCAAGTTTGTCCCCTGAGCTATCCCATAATGCATCTGAAATGCTGCTTTGCGCACGGCACCTAGGTATTGGCAATCCCTGAATTCCCCCGCCATGCAAAATTGAACTGTGCGGCACACAGACAAAGATGACAAATAAATCAATCTCTTAAGTAGTTTCTTCATACAATGTTCTGTCTGATGCTTGTTTTTTGTTTCATTACTATCTACTGCCACTACACTGGAGCCCTCCAAATAGCACTACTGGTCACTCTCTGAACACTACACTACACTCTCTGAAGGACTTCTTTCCTCAGTCCTATTCATAGCCCTACATGTTGGGCATATTTTGTGATTGCTCTCCTCTGTGAGGGACCTGCAACACAACATCTCGATATCTCTATGACGACGATGGCACCCACCTCTGCTGCTCCGGCCAGCATCTTGCTGAGCACCGTCCTGGCCAAGCCATCCCGTTTGTAGTCCAGACAGGTTAGGACCAGCTTCTGTAGGGTCTCGTGGTGTGGCATGGAACACACGTCCAGGAGGCTGGAAAATACAGGGCAAGAGAGGGAGGGTGATGTGTTATTACTTTTAACTCTTTCCGTACCAGGGACCATTGACAGTGTGTACAATGCTATGGGCCTTTCTGTGGTAAATGGCACTCAGAATACATAAAGGATTAATGTGGTTGCAAAGTTTGACTGACACAACAAATTGTGGTTTGCTGCAAAATCTATCGAAACAAAAACAGATAGTCAGAAGCATCATACAGTACGGTATGCAGAGATTTATGACAACCCATGTGCTATGCACTGTAACACAGTGGTACGAAAAAGCATAGTGACTCCTCATCATTAGTAACAACTCAAAAAGCTGACCACACCTCTGGCAACCCTGACACTAGGTAAGGCCAAAAAAAAAAAATTGTTGCATTGGCGTAACCCGCCCGACCCTAAAAATTCCGCCGACCCCATGTTTTTTTATTATTTTTTTTTGCTATCGATATCAAATATCTTGTTGATTGCGATCGCGATCGCACAAACCCGGAAGTGGAAATGGCTCTGGGGATATCGGATGTACGAGGGAGAGATCTAGCGCCTCGCATAAGCCTTCCTTGATCAGTACGTCATCTGTTTCCAACACGGACACGTACTCTAACAAGATTTATTCAGTGTATACGTAGCATTCAGACTGCGATGTATTGTGCACAGTTTTGCCATAGGTTTCTTGTGTGGAGAACTTACACGAATCTGTATATGTGGGACTGTAATAGAGATCGCCGTGTGCGATGAAAAGATCGTACATATGGGTCAATTTGCATCTATCTTATCTAAGTCAAAATAGTAAAATATGAAGTGAAAACATTCAGGATAGGGATTTCAACATCTTTAAATTCTGTGAAGGGGTATAATTCCAGTAATATCGGCCTCATAAATGATTTGTAGAATAGATGAACACAGCACATTCGGTGCAGCAGTTGTAACTGTTTACTGAGCTGAGCACGAGTTTTACACGTAAAATGCAGGTAGCAAAAAAAAACAAAAAAAAAAAAAACTAGAAATGTCGCTATGGCGACTGATGCCTCCGCCATAATGCATGATTCTCCCAATAGGCGTATAGTACAATGTCTTCACAATGTGTGATCCATGACAGTTTCACATAACTGGCAAAATATTGAAATGACAGGTTTGTCAGAAATGTCTTGAACTGGGTTTGCTTTAATTTTCTAAGAGTGCAGGTACACATATTTGGGGAATTGAGAATTTTTACTTGAATTCTGACAGACCTTTTTATAAGTTTATGCATTGAGTAATTTCCAAGGTATGAAGAAAGAGTGTAATGACGGTACAAAATGGATGTTTTGTTTTGTTTTTGTTTTTTTTTTGGGGGGGAGGGGGGTATTGAAACCTGGCCTTTGACCCTTAACCTTTGACCTTTGACCTTCCGGCTGGAAATTTCCAAGAGAATCTCCATTAGGTAATGCACGTAATAAGTTTTGAAACTAATAATGCAAGCATTGTATATATACCGGTACTAGTATATGAGTGAAATAGGGAGAGGGAGAGGGAAATTTTGAGGAGTTGACCTTGACCTTTGACCCCAGACTATTGACTCATGACCCCTAAATTCCCTAGATAATCCCTGCCAGTCAGTACATGCGTATGTACCAAGTTCCACGAAGATACATTGAACCATTTGCGACAAAAGTGATATTGCAACATTTTCACCTAACCTTTGACCTTTTGACCTTTGACCTTATGACATGAAACTCTCTCTGGAGACTCTTTACGCAGTAGTACATGTCCACACCAAGTTTCAAGAAAATACCTTTGGGCATTGCATAGATATGGGGGAAATTGCAACATTTGTAGCATTTGACCTTGACCATTTGACCTTTGACCTCTTGCCAATGTCACTAAAATCATATCAACTAATTCTCCCATCATACATCATCCTTGGACCAAGTTTGGTGAAAGCTGCTTCATCCACTTTTGAGTTATCACGTAAACAGATAAATTTTAGGATTTGACCTTGATCTTTGACCTTTGACCTCTGCCCGATTTCACTGAAAAACTAATCAAGTAATTGTCCCATCATACATCATCCTCCAACAAAGTTTGGTGAAATTTACTCCATCCAGTCTTGAGTTATCGCGTAAACGGATACAATTTCATGATTTGACCTTGACCTTTGACCTTTAGCCGATTTCACCCAAAATCTAATCAAATAATTGCCCCATCATACTTCGTACTTGGACCAAGTTTGGTAAAATTCCAATAAATATTACTCAAGTTATCGCGTAAACGAAAGCGGACGGACGGACGTACGGACGTATGGACGTACGGACGTACGTACGGACGGACGGACGGACGGACAACCCGAAAACATAATGCCTCCGGCACCACTTCGTGGCGGAGGCATAAAAACAATCCGCCCGACCGACCCTATTTGAAAATCTCATGTTACGCCAATGCAACAATTTTTTTTTTTTGGCCTAAGGGGGAGAGGGGGGAACTTACTACTGGAAGACCCCGGCCTTCTCCAGAATCTTCTCTCCCTCGTGTGTCTGGGAGAGTTTGCCCACCAGGAGGAAATAGTCCTGGCTCAGTGTTGTCTGGATGCTGGCGGGACTGAAAACAGCCTGGGGCGGGAGTTCGTTGCGCGGCGCCATGCTGATCTCCAGCAGACAGTCACCGATGTCCACTGCCAGCTCCATCAGCAGCTTCTCCGCATCAGCCTGATGAGGTTCAGAGAGGTTTACCGTCAGTATGTGGGTTGTCATTGTTGCCATCATTTTAATTATCATCCTCATCCTCCTCTTCATCATCATCATCATCATCATCACAATCTCATCATCATCACCATCATCATCATTACCATCATCTGCAGCATTACCATCATCACCATCATCACCATCATCAGTGTCATCATTATCAACATCACAATTATCATCATCACAATTATCATCAACACCATCATCACCGTTGTTGTCTTCATCATCATCATCATCTCTGTCACTATCATCACTACCATAATCATTAACACCACCACCACCACCGCAATTTCTATCATTCATGCTATCTCTTAACACTGAAAGTGTAACTGCCACTTCAGTCTCCATCAAATGTGATACTATTTCATTGCCCACCGCCATTAGCATAATGCAGTTACATTTGTCAACATTACATCTTAACCTTTGCCATCATGAGTGGAGGTGACTCCACAAATTTCATCAACCTCAATATCTTTACCATCATCATCATTACCACTACTACATATAACAGTTTCACTTTCATCTGTAATCATTGTTATTTGGCCCTCATCACTAATATCCTATTTACATGTACGTACCATTATCACCTTCGTCATCACCATCACCTTTACCACCACCAACATCACCGCCATCACCACCCTCATACTAACCATAATTACCACTATCATATCGCACACTCTGATTTTATGCAAGGACTCAAAATACATGCAGGTGAAACGGGTCAACCTAGTCAATCTTAAGTTTTTATATCTTTTCTGAAAGAGCAATTCTTATTCTAAAATTTGGGATCATAAAACGATCGGAAAATTGTGTCTTTAGCAGTTTTTCTAGAACAATTTTTTTTTTTACAAAATAATGTGATTAGGTGTGTCTTAGAGGCCCCTTTTAAATTTCAATATAAACCTTTTAATACACACTCTTCGCTTTCAACTCTAATACCTTTTGAAAGGATAATGCTACTGCTTTGAAGCTTGGTATTGGTCAGTGATAGAATGTGTTAATAAGGCATGCTCAATTTCAGCCTAATCTGATAATCCCTTCATTGTTGTTCCTACCGAGTTTTACATCCTGTTTTTTGTCCCATTCACTGAACAGAGCACGGCTTTAGAAATAAAGGGCTTGAATAGGCCCTAAACATCAGAGCCTCTTTTCTCAGTACCGGTACACACTTTCCCAGAGTGTGCGCTTTCTTTCCAATATTGAGATAGGTAATAGGAGAGTCCATTTAAACTGAGCTATACATCATTTTAAAGCTTTAAGTCTGCACTTTCAGAATATGCCCTTTTACACTAAAAATGCCATGTCTGGCGACTCTTTGTCGGTTTTGTGGTGCAGGGTGACATATTAATCCTCGCTACCAACCCCACTATCACCATCACAGTCACCACCACTTCCATAATGTTCACCACCGTCACCATCACCACCACTAAATACTACTCTTACTAGCATTATAATCTTACTACATGTACCACCATCCCACTCACGATCACCATGGCAACCGTACAACACCAAAGCATCATCAACATGACTACCACCAAATATACATTTGCGAATATTGACATCTCTCTCTGATTGTATGACATTATGCACAGAAGAAATCCAAAGGATAGCTCAAGATTGAACAGCTAGACTACAGCCTCACTCATTATCTCTTCGATTGTCTCTAAGCCATACAGGAAGCACGCCCAACCATGATAGCATGCTTCAAACAGTCGACATGGTAACCATTAACATGAAAATCGACAGGTCAAATTCTGTGTCTCGTCTGATACCGAAATTAAATTTTATCATACCTCGTCGCAGTTGAGAAGGAAGTTGAGGAGTTGGCAGCCGATGATGGTGTAGGTCTGGAGTTCGCTGGTCCGCCCCACTTCACGGCCAAGACTGATCAGAGAGTACTGCTTGCTCATCGGCTTGTAGAACTCCACCAGGCGACGGAAAAATCTAGGGGGGGGTGCAAATGTTTAGAAAATTTGTATAAGATGATATTCTCTTGTCAACATGATATCAGTGCTACTTCAATTTGCAAATACAAAGATCAAAATATTTGTACATTTTATGGTATGCATACATATATATATATATATATATATATATATATATATATATATATATATATATATTTGGTTAGTTGATGATTACTTCATGTATATATTTTCTTCATTGTATTATCTTCCTATACATTTTCACTGGCTTCTGCAAATGATTATTGTCACTTTGTAGTAATTTTGTATTAACTGGATTTAGAAAATAAATGAAATTAAATTAAATATCACAATTAATGCAATCGTAACAGAAAAAGGATCAGAGATGAAGTAAACATAAAATCTGTCGTAAAACATGTGTCATCATATTCTGGCATAATCAATGCAATGTCTTGGGTAAATGAACACTATATGAGATGTGATCAGTTCCATAATTCCTTCCTGAATGGAGTTGTAGATTATTACTGTCAGGATGTTTCTTTGGTATCACAGTGCATAGTCTACAGAGGGAAAGTCATGAATAACTAAATATGGAGTGTTCACACTGAGTAAATTTGTCCAGTAATTCAAACAAATGGGAGCAGTGCTTCAATAAATCATGGGAAAGCTCCTCCAGTTGGCAGTGTCATTCTACAGTTTCACTTTGATGTGCATTTGGCAGCATATCTATAACCATCATTATTTCCACTCAGCAACAGTGAAAACGAAACAAATTTGTGGTTAATTCCACAAGAGGGAGGTGTCGGCAACTTGAAACCAATCCCAGAGTATAATTCTACTGGCAGAGAGACTTGGTTTTCTTCATACGGAGAGTAAAGTGGGATGTGCCAAAGTAGAAAATAGCCCTATATGACTCATGGTGAACATATGGCATTAGAATTGTGGGTTTGTAATGTTCATGTAGGAAATTACTCAGACCCTTAAAAGCAACTGAAAGACTTCTGACTATGAATGTAGAATCCAAGAGAAACTAAACTTTGAGATGACGCACCACCATTGCAAATCTTGGAGGTAATTCCATCTGATTTTGACTAAGACTATCTTATCGATGGCCAAATGGCACCAGAAGCACAAGAAGCAATAAAAAACGATTGCATCTTTGAGAGTGTTTACAAAGACGAGCTGCCAGCTTCCCGGGCAACAGATGGAGACGACAGGACTAGATATGCTGGCAGAACAGATTCAAAACAAGATTACAATGAATGTGCATAGGTTAGATTACTATCGCTGTTGTGAAGAAAAAAAACTAGAAAAAAAAATCTGCACAAAGAAGAACACACCTCAATGTCGACAGATATGCCAGTAAACAGGGTGGTGTGAGAGAAAAATAGGAAGATGAGAAATCGGATACTGATTGGTAAGACACTGATAAAGTCACATAATGTCCAACACACCTGTTGATGTTGGCATCCTCAAACTTCTTCAGGTTGGCCCCGCCCTTCTGCAGAGGGATGAGTGTGAGAGGAGAGGGTTGGTTGGAGATGAAGAAAACAAATAAACCATCACCAGTTTGCATAGTACCAACATGCTGCTTTGGGATTCAATCTAAGAGCAAACACTATTCATTGGGTGATTTCAAGTTCGGTGCTAGTGCTAGTGCTAGTGCTATCTCAGCACTAGCACCGGCGATAAAACCGAACTTGAAATCACGTCGGTGTTGGGAGTTGACCTCAAAAATTATGACGTATTTCCGGTTGCTGGTGCTGGGTGTTGAATGTCGTCTGCTGAACCGAGCTCCGCCGTCTGTGTTAGCGATTTAGGTGCTTTTTCCCTATTGACTAACACTAGCCCCTAGGGATTATCATTTTCTTCATCTCAAGTTCGGTGCTGGTGTTAGCGTTGCTGTGCGAGACCCGTATTCGCTTCCATAAGAGATGCACGTTTTACGTGCAAAGTCTATGCTAATGCAATGATCGCATACGTAAAGAACACAAACACTCCAGACATGGCCATAGAAATCTGAGCCTGGGAGCAAAATAAAGATAATTGTGTTTTAAAGAAGGGATGAAATTTGTGGCATTTTAATCAGTCTTCCTCGTTACGTGTCTAAAACTAAGCAGTTTTGGCTACATCTTTTTATATATGACTTTAACTATGCGCCATCACTTTTTTCATCGCGCAATTCCCGCGGAGCTCGCGGTGCTGTGATTCCAACACCTAGTGCTGGTGATCGATATTTAGTGCTGGTGATCGATAATTTTGATCGGTATCGCCTCGTTAATCTGACCGTCGGTGTTGGAGGTCGATTTAAGGCTGTTATTTGGGAGCTAGCACTAGCACTAGCACTAGCACCGAACTTGAAATCACCCATTATATTCTTATGTACACATTTATATTTCTTGGTCTTACACCAAAACATGTTGAAGACATAGATCAAGAGAAAAGTATGTTCACAAGCTTATCACAGTGTTTGTGTAACCTGGAAAAACTTGTCACTAGGGGAACACTATTCCACGGAGCTTCTCCTTCGTGGGTATACATCCATGGTCATCTAATATTCTGGTTTACATCATGGACTACCATTGTCTATTAAAAAAGATTAATGCTTGAGACTTTCATGTTCATCACATCACAACATGTGTTTAGAGGCCACTTATTGTACGACCCCGAAAGTGTTTAAGGGAAATATCTTTCATTCAAGAGAGAGGGCACAATGATGTATAAGACACTTGAGTACACCAAATCATATCTTATGTGGCTGATCTCACAAACTAGCAAAATCAGGACTTACATGTAAGTCATACAAATTTTTGACCCCAAAAGATTCCTAACAACAAAAATGACACAAATGCTTGTGGGACACAAATTACATCAGCAAGAAATGTTATTCTAAAACACAAGCTTTCTCGTCATAGCCTCATTGGCACAAATAAAACATGTATCTACTGTTCAGTATCTTATTCATACAGTTGAAAAAGATGCACAAAGTTTTATAAAGATATTTCTGGTGGTTTGACGCAACTACGAAGGGGGCTGTTCCATTAAAATGTCCTTCTTTGCTTAATAGCAGGCTACTCCCCCCCCCCCCCCCAATAAACCAACCCCTACAGAAACATGATTGCCCAATGAAAGATGCAGCATGACATTTCACGAAATATTTTATGGTTCTAGGTTTTCTCTGCTGGGGAATGGGAACACACATTGGTCCCAATCGGACTCCTGGTTCCTGGTCTACCCTACCTTGATGGCCGCCCCGATCAGTTCCCAGTTCCAGACTTTGTGGTCCTTGGTCGTCAGAACCAGCGTCTCTTTGATCATGGTCTGCACCGCTGAATCCTCATTCTCCTATCGAAGGGAAATCGGGTGGGGAGAACTTCAAAATAGAGATAAATCTCCCCAACAGCAGAAAAAAAAATTGCTAACATACTGTATGTACACAATTGTATGTATCATATGTACATTGTACATACTTTAATACAAGTGTAAGTACACGTATGTTTGTGTATGTATGCATGCATGTACATTGATATGTACTGTTGTATGTGTGATGAATGCTAGTTTGTCTTTATGAAAGTATAAACTTATCTATTTTTAATCAATCATTTTATCCAATCAATTATTAATACACATGTATATCATCATAATTATTCCTAACAAAAGCATAACCAAGACTCCCCAGGGTCTTGCATACATGCTGAATTACTGCCACCACCACTGGTGTCATAACACCATTGCTATCATGCCACCATTGGTGTCACACACCGTTGGTGTCATAACCACCATTGATGTTGTACCATCACTGGCATCATGCCATCATTGGTATCATGTACATGTACCACTATTAAAATTGGTGTCATACTGCCAATGGTATCATACACCATTGGTGTCATGTCACCATTGGTGTTATGTCACCATTGATGTCATACCACCATTGGTGTCATACCACCACTGGTGTCATACCATCACCGGTGTCATATCACCATTGGTGTCATAGGCACACTGTATATATCTGTAAAAATCTTCACTCACATTGCTACAGTACAACTGTGTGTGTATTGTGGAAGGCAATGAGTATCGCTACTTCCCATTTCTCTGATGTTATCAAGAGCAGCAATCTTACTGAAATATTGAAATCCAATACCGTATATTATACTACCATGATTGCGTTCTGCCCAATGACCTTTGCCTATCATTATCATCACCATCATCATCATCATCATCATCGTCGTCATCATCATCATCACCTCAGCCATTATCACGTCAATTCAACTTCTATGATATTTATTACAATAATCTCCAATGATTGATGGGAGAGCCAGGCACAGGTCTAGTCTACAAAATTGAATGAATACAATGTTCCAGGTTTTCTTGTACAGTAGCAGAATGTAAATGAGCAGTTAAAGACCAGGGTACTAACACAGATATGGGCGTGTGGGACTACTATAATTAATCTGTCTTTTTGTTTGCATGTAAGATCTATTCTAGAATGTACTCTTATGAATGGCATGCATGCTTGACACATGTTTTTACATGTGTTCTATCTTCATCATTACACACACAATGAAGATTAGATAAATTTTTGAAGGTGATTTGAGCAAACAATAATCAGGTTTTGTTACAGCAAATGCATTCTTTTCCCCCCTGATTGCTGATTTTCTGTGTAAGTATCCATTTAATATCACTCAATATGCTAGCCCAGATCAGTTCTCTTTCTTTCTCTCTCTGTTTCATGTGTACATGTATGCTAATTTATGATGATCTACAGTACTTTTGGTGAACTGTCTACAGTTAGTACACAAACCTACCCTGCCAAACAGTAAACTACACTGTACCAGTACTCCATTCCACACTCATTTAATCCAACTGCATTCAACTTTGATGTAAAAAAATTAGATCTTTAAATGAAAGTAAACTACGACACAGGACACAGGGTCTCATGACCATGAACTGCAAATGCACAGCAAGGTCTCTGCAATGTGTCCTTTGACAAAATCATCACTCAAACTCCCGAAAGACGTCCACCTCCTGAAAATCTCAATTTCCCTGCAGCTTCAGCAAAGCAAGCATGTTTTGATTTGTGGGCCAAATCCACATGAAAGTCTTGTGGAGCGATGTGAGGTGTAGGTTAATATGTGTAATGTGTTAATGAGAAAGCTCATTTTTTGAAATTAGCACAGCATCACATTCTGTCAGACCCATGCATATGATTTGGCGTATGTGAGCATCATAGCACATTTTCCAGCACGTTAGCAATTAATGATGATACAGGAGAGTTTAGGATATAATGCAAGCGGACTACATTTCATGCGAGGAGAAGCAAGCAATGAGCTAATGTTGAGCAAGCATGCATAAACAGTATTCAGAGAGAGGAAAAATATCTGAAATTCACTGCAAACATAGTAACATAAGATGTGCTCAGGCATAAATTCTTAAGCAAAGCAAAAATACAACACACTATTATACCACAACTCATCAACCCCAATATATCATGAAACCCCACAGAATTATAAAAAAACTGGGTGTAGATTGGATTTGATTTTTTTTTCTGTCTTTCCTCCACACTTGATAAAACCAGCCCTAGAAATCATCAAACAAACAAACAAACAAAAATCACACAAATAAAAAGCCAGAAAGAAAAGAAAAAATCATATTGTAAAAGTTAGCACAGAAATAAATAGTTCTTGATAAGTTATATGAAAACCTGGACATAAAGGGAAAGGAAAAAAAAAATGTATGACTTATTGAGTTCTTTGAGGGAACTTCTCTGAGGAGCTTCTCTTGTATCGCTGGATGCAGTCTATAAGTAGAATGGGTTTTGTTTGCTTTTTGTTTGTTTGTTTGTTTGTTTGTTTGTTTTCATGCTTGAGAGAGTTGCTAGCATAGCCATTTCAGAAAAGGACATTTTCACTGAATGTACAGTGAAACACACATGACGGAGTTGCTGCAGCCATTTAAAATAAATCGAAAAATAGATAAATAGATAATGTGGTTAATTGCAAGTGTGACAGCAAAATATGAATTTCAGCACGAAATAAGAATTAAAGCATTTGGAAACGTTCGGAGAGGTAATCTGTTTTGCTTATTTCATTTGTTTTTGCTTGTTTGGGTTTTGCTTGGGGGTTTTTTCGGGGTAGTGGGGCAATTTTGAATTTTGAGATTGCCATGAACATAGTAAATGATAGATGCAAATGAGAATATTTCATGTTGTTTTTAAAGTGACAAGATAAGGATACCATACTATGTGCACATATAAATAATTATTGGTTCTTTTTTTTAATCCTCTGGCGAAACCAAAATAAGGCCACATCACTTTGGCAGGGGCCCAGTTTATCTGAATTGCATACGGGGCAGGTAAGAAAAACAAAACTGGGAGTCAGGAAAAACAAAACTGGAAGTCAGATTACAGAATATATTGTATTCAAAGTATGAGTGTAGACTATGAAAGACATTTTTGAACTGGAGGAAGAGAAAAAAAAATGATAGTCCACAGCAAATCGTAATGAAAAACAAATTGAGAGAGAAAAATAAAAACGCCTGTGCTACGGCTACGTTATTTTAATACATTTGATGTACGGTCTCGGGCGTGCTCCTAGTGACAACACGTCCCCGACTATATGATTTTAGATGTTTAGTTGTCACGCAAAGTTTCAACAGACCTGAGTCGACCGATTGGTAATCTTGTCCCAAGACGCAGACACGCCCAAAGCCGAAGAGAAAGACCTGCTTCTTGACTTAAATGCATCATTGAATTCGGAAGAGAAACAATTTGAATAAGGCTTGTTAGGTTTCCCGCAAACCCATAGGGGAGTAACGTTCCTTGCGCGTCGAGAACGAGTCATTCAGGCATGTACGCAAGTCGTTCACAAACATTTCATACACAACACAACTCAACTCTATGTTCCGAAAAAGCATACAGTATAAACAGAGCTCCAGGGGGTACATTCTGAGAAAAACTACATACAGGAAAAAAAAAATAAATAAAAGTACATTGTATATTAAAAGGGTATACTTGTTGTAATATCTAGAACAGGTAGCAAGTGACAATCAATCTGTTAGTATGCAAAACGACAACACAGATAGTAAGTGCTTTAACTTGGAGTCGCATGCATATTGAAAAAAAAAGGCGTGCATGTTAGTCGTTCTGCCACACGAAGTGCGCAATTCACATCGCCTTCGATTAATGGTAATGATGTTGTTTGTAATTGACTATCATTTCATTGGATTGTTTCCCATTCACGCATTAATGAATCCTGGCAAATGACTACAGAGCAAGGGGTGGGGGGGGGGGGGGTGATGAGACAGGAACCTGATGTAAGTTAACACGGATAGGGTACTTTGATGAACCATTTGTTTGTTTTATGACAGGTACGTGTTCAAAGCGTGAAGTAACCACCCGACTTGGGGACTCAATACACAAGGGCTACCCGAGCAACAAAACACCGACTACCGCTACAGCAACAAAAGTAGCCACAGCTATGATGTAACAAATGGGAGGGGGCTTGGCATATCATACACATACTGTTGTTGCTGCAGTAATTCAGCACAAGAGCAAATTCAGCTCGAAGATTTAAAAAATTGCTTGGAAATAGATCAAATATGATTGCACTGCTATGAAAAAGTAAAAATCAAGTTTGAAAGGGGAGAAAAATCTTCAGAAAAGTGAGTCACAAACCAATCATCAAGGCTAAATATTCTTCAAAATTGCTATTAGTTTGGTTTTAAACCAATTTGTGAGATGTATTTCCACAAATGGGTACAGAATAAAGAATGAAATGAACATGTTACCTCTTATAAATCTGCCGCAGCCAGCTTACAAAACATTCCACAGGGAAGTGACCAAGAATATTTTGATTCATCTCTATACTTGAGTTATGGGCATACAAACTGGAAAACTCGATTACCAACAGTATGCTCGAAGTGGACATTTAAAATTTGAATCTAAAACTACATCATGACAAGGGAATACTACCTAGAAAACGCACAATCCTTCTACAAACTACATCAAATACATTGTATGTGATAAAACTGTCACATTTTCAACAATGAACACAATAAAGCAGATATCCTAGAACTGAACAGACAAAAATGTGTGTGATTAAAAGGCTTTGATGTTCAGTAAGTCTGTTCCTCAATGACCATAATCTGACTGAGTTTACAATATATGCCCCCTGTTGCTTCTTGGTTAATGTTTGTTTATATCCCACAGGTTAAAACTTCACCTTAAAAGAACCAAGTTCAGAATGAAAAGAAAGGAAAAAAAAACATGTTGGAAGCTGGCAAAATTGATCGATGAAGAATGAACCCAATAACCTCTGTGCAATGATTAAAGCGCTGATAAAGCTCACAGCAAGTCTATGAATTGGCAATCTGTTCAGAAAAGCATATTCACACACCGAATCACAGAATACTATATACGCCACATATTTCACAGGCTTTTTATTTCTGCAAATTTTGCGAGTCGGGTGCTATTCACAAATTTTACATCACGCAAAAAGTAATAACTTTGATCCCAATGTGAATGCGACATGCGTGCATCCACTTCTCCGTGCACTACTGTACTCCACGATTGCGATTTCAACCACTCGTGAAATTGTCAGGAAGTCCCGATTCTTGAAAAATTGGACTCGCTATTAAAACATATGGCGTATACAGTACTCTTTCATGTCTTCTTCTCTATCTCTCCTTCTCTCTCTCTCTTTCTTCCCCTTTCTCTCTCTCTCTCTCTCTCGCTTACCCTAGACACGACGGGGGTGTCTCTGCTCTTGTCGGCGACGACTCGTTGATGCGTGACGAACATGTCTGTGTTGCTGAGGATATGGTCCAGGTAGAGGCTGCATGGGATGAAGCCGCGCTTCTTCAGCTCGTGATGGCGCTCCAGGTTTGTGACGGCCGCGCTCGCACGACTTAGGAAAAAACAGTAAGGAATGAGATGCTGACATTCTGGTTTTACAATTCATATAAGTAGCTGCAGCAGCAGTAGTAAAATAGTAGTATTGGTAGTGGAAGTAGTAGACTCAGTAGTAGTAGTAGTAGTAGTAGTAATAACAACAGTACTTGTGGTAGTAATAGCAGAAGCAGTAGTAGTTGTGGTAGACGAACTAGTAGAAGTGGTAGTAATGGTAGTGGTAGCAGCAGTACTAGTTGTAGCAGTAGCAGCAACAGTGCGAGACGTAGTAGATGGAAATGTAGTCGTGCTGCTGGCAGCTGAAATAGTAGAGGCAATTGAAGTAGTAATGGTAATAGAAGTAGTAGCGACAGTGGTGAATAGTAGCAGTACTTAGTAGTAGTAGTACTAGTAGTAGTAGTACTAGTAGTAGTAGTACTAGTAGTAGTACTAGTAGTACTAGTAGTAGTAGTAGTAGTAGTAGTAGTAGTAGTAGTAGTAGTAGTAGTAGTAGTGGTAGAAGAAGTATTAGAACTATCAGTTGTAGTAGTAGAAGAAGTAGCAGTTGTCTAAGTTATGGTGGCGGCAGCGGTTGGGAAGTAGGACATAGATTATTGGCTGCTACTAAAAAGCAACTACATATATGCCAATGAATAGCAAAGAACAAAAAGGCACTGCTACTATACACTACATTCTGTAGGAACTTATGCCTTTCTACAATACTTCTGCAATAACGATACGACCCTAAAATTTGACTCAGTGACAGAACTGCGTGGGGGAAAGAAAAAGCTTTATAAGGGGTATTAACATCATAACAATAGATTGTATATCCCAAATTTTAAATACTGCATTTCAAGATACACTTTCAAATATACGGGACCTGTTTTATGGAATGATTTGCCAAATGTAATAAAGTTGTCTAATAGACTTTCAATATTTAAAAGAAGTTACAAATTCTTTCTTGTTCATAAAGATATACCATAAATTTCAAGTCTTATTCAGTGTATAAGCACCTCACTTTGATGACTCTTGCCTTCTTACGTATTGTGTTCTTTCTGTAGTATAGTTTTCTTGTTTGTATTCCAAAAAATGTAACTATTTTAGAAGTAAAACTTGGGATCAGCCATAGAAAGACCAATGGTCTATGTTGATCCCCCCACAAACTGAAATAAATGCTTTTATGTTGTGTTTGTCTGTTTAAGTTGAACATTTTTGCTGTATTGTTCCAATGTTCTACTGTGTATCATGTATACACTACTTCTACCAGCAAGTGGGGTCATTTACCTCACTACAGTTGTATTGCTGATCGTGTGAAAGCATGTTGTAAATGCTTTTTATCAGGATGTGGAAATAAATGAAATGAAATGAAATGAATAACTGGATATAAACTACAAAGTACATGTATACACTACTTCTACCAGCGAGTGGGGTCATTTACCTCAATACAGTTGCATGTCTGATCATGTGAAAGCATGTTCCCTTTTTGTGTCAAAGCTTGGAACGCTTCTCTCCCTCCCCCTTCCTCACGATGGGGTGTGGCAGATTGCTTGCCCATAAATTGCCAATATCCCATTATCACTACAAATGCTGGTGATTCAGTCACGATAGCAATGATGCCCAAATGAAATTGCCAATCTACAATTGTATTACACAAATGAGTTCTTTTCAATTGAAATGGTTAGAGGAAATGAAAAGTAAGCTCTAAACACAGTCAATCCTCTTAGGGTTTTGAGAGGAGTGCTAGAAGTGCATGTAAGAACAGAAAGAGAGAAAGGGACAGAGATGGAGACAGACACACAGACAGACAGATAAACATCATGAACATACTTTCTCTGCAGAAGTGGTACGTCAAACGATGCGGCGAGGGTCATGAGCGTCGGCAGGCAGTGGTGGTGCTGTTCACACTCAGGGGGCAAGATCTTGTCTGCCTGTGAGCCAAATTTAAAAGCAGAACAAAGAACAAGATTAAATGTGCCCTACTCTACTTGCTCCTGAGCTAAAGGCTGAAGTAAACATATCTGATAGTTGGCAAATTTGGTTGTACATCTACGAGTAATGTATGGTTCTGTTTAGTTTGCTTCTTTTCCAGAAGAGGAAGGTAACACAAAAGTTGATGTGTGGTACACATGAACTCCGAGAAGTTGTTGAGACATACTCTACAATATTTATATGGGCTTTTAATCAAAGGAAGATGCAGGAACTAAAATCGACTCTGCTGTGATTATCATTGAACAAAAAAAAAAAAAAAAAAAGATGGAAAAGATTATATTCCAAAGTTTTTTTCAATTCATTTCTGCTTACATAATCCTATGAAACAACTTGGGGTTTTTTTTGCCTTCAGATAAATTCTGATTTTTATTCGTTTATTTATTTTTTTGATTGCCATGCTGACATGTGGAGTTGATCCAGAAATACAAAAGTCATCACATTAAAGCATTGTTATGAGAGCCCACAGACTCATTTAGGGCTAATGCACTCACTGATGTGGAGCTTACCATGTACAGTAATTCCCCAAGCAGAATGGTGGCTTGGATGGACAAATTCTCGTTGTCGGATGTTACCACTTCCACCAGACTCTGCCAATGGGACAACAAAAATGGGTGGTGATAAAGAGAGGGTCATATACCATTCTATTCTGATCAAATCATCCCATGCAACTTAAATAATGACTGTTCCTCCTCCCTGTATGGGAAAAACATTCCTGAAAACCTTGAAAAGTTTAAAAAAACAACAAAAACATAGAGAGCATGTGCCTTGATTGACCAGCCTAGCTGTCAATAAAGATCCATTAGCAATGTAGTATCAGTTTTTATTTTGTTGCTGGGCACAGTGCATCATATTCAAATTTATGCTCATTTGCATATATGACCGACCCACTTTGCTTGACCAAACAAAGTCCCTGTGATGTGTGTACTGGTAGAACATGATCTGGGAAGAAATATTCTTAATATTCCACTTTAACAGTGCCTACAAAATATCCAACAAACTCCTAAAAAAATCTCGGAGAGTTGGGAAACGGGAGACGGGTGAGGCAGGTACAACGTGTAGGAGTAGTTCCCCCCATGATAATATTAGCTGACTGTCCCTGCCTTGTACATGTATACCTCGTCCAACCCCCTTTCAATCTCCATCATGGTTTGGTAAAACAAAAGGGGGAGGAGGCGATGGGGATGGGATGGAGATTGGGTTGAAGATCCCATTCCACTCTTAAGCCGCAGTCACACTGACAAAACATCACCAAGTTTCAGAGTTCTTGAAGGTCAAGTTCTCAAAGTTTTGACAGTGTGACAGCAAACTTCCCAAAAACTTCTCAAAAAACTTCTTGTAATTAACTTCCCACTCTAACAAAGCAAATTTCCTGAACCCCCCCCCCCCAAATCTTCTCGAAGTTAGTGCAGTCTAGACACACGCAACTGAAACTTTGCAAACTTTTTCATGTGACCAGTCCACCACCTGTTTGCAGGCTGTGCCTCAATAGAACTTAATCATTGGGATGTACACGTCTGCATTATCAAATCACAGTCATTAGCTGTCAGACGGAGTGATTTTTTTCTATGCTATGCTTGTGCACCAGTGATCCAAACTTTGAGAAAAGAAACTTTGACAAGTTTGGCCGCCAGTGTGGATGGACGAGCAAACTTCACGATATTTTGCCAGAGTGACAGAAGCTTTAGAGACTGCAGAAGTCCTGAGCTACGTGTAGACCTCACCTCCAGGAGTCCAGCGTTGATGAAGGCTAGGAGCAGTAGGGCCAGGTGGTTCTCGGTCAGGTTGGGCCTCGTCACGGCCCGGTTGGGCAGTAAGTCCATGGCCTCGGCCACGATGAACCCTTCCTGCAGTGACCAGCTGGATTTCATTTGGCAAGAGTCTTGTTGTCCGGATGAACGTGGAGATGAAACAACAATAACGGAACCAAAAAGGGGGGAAAAATCAAAACAGATTTCAGCATGTTTGCTTGCCTTCACTATGCCACTAATAATAAGGAAGCTGTTATCATTTGGCAATAGGATCAAAACAGAACAGTCCACAAAAATATAATTCACCCCACTAACCGCTCCCCCCCCCCCCCCCCACAGCAAATGAAACATATATATATATATATATATATATATATATATATATATATATAT